>NC_085947.1:8790378-9093409 GCF_963556715.1 Cydia fagiglandana
TAAGCGATTAGATAAGTACCCGCAAATATAATCTACTTGTCACAGCGATGCAAGCTATTATTGTATTTTAATAAATGATTTGAATGATAGATAAAATACATAGGTATATCTTCAAAAATGTCACGGTGCTAAACCATAGGGACATTACAATACAGGCGTTGAAATCTCCGTGTGGTAGATTGAACTCAACCTGCCAGCATAATGTATTTACAAACTACGCTTAGGTAGCTATGTGATGGATACTCGAGTATTGTGATCGTGACATATCGCACTATACCTTAACATTATACTTTAATAAAAGTAGTGGATATCATTTCAATTCAATCATCTGTAATTACAGTTAGTCCTTTATTTTAATAAAAGTCTTCAATTTCTAACACTAAGGCTTTCGAGTCTCAAACAGAATTAAGCGGCCTATTATAACCTACGATATCATACGCTCTAATATAATTCTCAATATATTATAAATCAATAATTTACGCTTATTACAAAAGACTTTCTAGGCATGTTTATGATTACAATTAATGTTACGAGTATAAAAAGGTGGTTCAGTAATTTAAACGTAGAAATGGTTATTGTACATTTCATCAATATTTTTTAAGTTATACAAAAACAATTCTTAACAACTCTCCTTCAAAAATTTTCTTGCACTTAAACTCTAACGCTTATTTTATTTACTCGACGAAAACTAATTTAAATTACAGAACTCGCTATATACATGTACTAGCCTCGCTTACGTATGAGTTTCGAAATACAGAGTAGGTATACGGACTGTAAAAATGATAGCCAGAATAACAATTAATTGCTTCGATGTCTAAATAAATGGTATTAATATAAGAAAAGCATTAGCAACTTACTACAATTTTATAAATCTAAACTGGCAACATTAGTCTGATTGACACACGCATGACCAATAACGATATGCGATTTGTCAAGTGTTGCCAGGACGAAGTTGAAAAATGGAACATTTGTAGCTTATTATTATTAAGCGCTGCGGGCGCAGCACGGTTCCATTTTTATCGACTATCACTATGCGCGTCCCTTTCGCACTTACATACTTGTTAGAACGTGACAGGCATGGTGACAAGGGATAAAAACGCGACCGTGCTAGGCCGCCTGTGTAGCACTATTTTGTCGTTATTTTGTGTACTTTCGCTATAGGTTACCATTTCCAAAGTCCGTAAACATAAACAAACAACACTGGCAGTGTAAAGCATCTATTCACTTAACACATGTTAAATTAACAATAAATCTAACTGTGCGTTGACTTTGGTAAACTAAACTTAAATAATTATATATGAATTCATAGTTGACACTAATCGGCAGTACATTTACAAAATATGTAAACGTGTCGTACTCTGGAAAAAGGGACCATAGTGCACTTTGTGGTTTCCCGCAAGTTGCGTTAAGGCCCCATTTCCCTAGACAACACAAATCAACGTTATCAGTAATTGAATGTAATGTTGGTTACATTAGTATAAATAAACCACTATTCTACGTATAGTACAACTCATGGCATCTTTGGTATCATAAAGAGTGTAGTCTACTTGTTTCTCGTAACGATTTCCCTAAAAAATGTTTTAGAGATCTCAATATTCTCAATGAACTGTCGTTGCAAGCGCCAAGTGGAATACTCAAACGTTTCACATCACAGACAAGTAAATATAAAGAATACTAATCTCAACACAAAGTTGCGATTTCTCCAGAGTTACACCAGATGGCGCCACTATAAGAAATCTCAGTATATTAAGGTTGTCGCTTAGGAATGTTAGAACGCTATCATATGAAACTTATTTAATTTAAGGAGTATTAAGTGGTGTAATAACAGCGTCATATATGGGGACGACAAAATGCATGGCAAGAGACTTTTACAGTGTACGGACGGTATCAAATGAAACATTGTTTTGGAGGAACGCAACTTTGTATGCAGACTACCAGGCTTTACCATTTACTCGTCTCTGCTTAAATGTAGAAAATGTCAAATTATTAAGTCCAAATGCGGATATTCATGAGTAGGTATGAACAAGGCCATCTTGAGAATGCCTCTATAATTATTTATGGCGTATAAAAATATCTACGTAACACTGCGGTCTCCACGCCTCAACCTTCTATTGTAACCGCTACTCTAATGCGTCTATCTCATTCTAACATCAGTTCAAAGGAAATCTGAGTCATGTAATATCAATTACAATCCTGCCACATACTTAGGCACTAAGTCATTACAAATAGAATTGACATTTTTTTACATACATTCAATTGTCAACAATGAGCGAAGATGATTTGAACACTAATGCGGGGTCCAATATAGGTACAGTCGACGTTAAAGATGTTTACAATTTTGCACCTTACTCTTTTATAATAAGGCAAAAAATGTAACATATCTTTGACGTCGACTGTACGCGAAAACGTAAATATTAAGCGTTTTCAAACATCGTACCTAAGTATTCGCACAGAGGAGTAAACCAACAGAGTACTGAGAGACGAGATCATATTAGGTAGTTTCTACTCTCGGCATAGAATCGTGTAAGACAAATCTTCGACAAGCCGTCATTGTCTGTGACCATGTAGCGCATATGTACCTACGGTTGTATGAAGCTATCTCAGATGTTACTCTGTCTGTTCAGCCCTTCGGTGGTTTAATTTAGCAGCAAGAAATTGTCAAGAATGTTTAATAGTTTGGCCCACTTTTCTGGAAATTTAAATTTACACACGACCCGTAGACTACAAATTGAGAAGTGGTAACAGAATGTATGTACAGAATGATCACAGTTACAGGTTGTAACTTACTTCGACGCACCAACAATCTAAATTGGCATGCGGCAGCACTGTGCCCCTTAACGCTATGTAGGTACCTATGTATACATCACTAAATCTATAACATTATCGAATATTTAATTATCAAAACGATCCAATAATCATCTAAATACACCCATAAGAAGCACTTTAATGAATGAATAAGTTTCAGAACTTTACATATCGTTTATACACGGTAATATAATTTATATCATATTTTGTGTTTCAACTATACGTTATAATCATCGTTTACTCTAGTAGTATCGCTAGAACTCCAGAATGAGACAACGCCCTCCCTATACTTATTGACGTACCGCTACAAATACGTAGTTATGTAAAAAGCGACTTGCGGAATCATTGCATATTTCTTCAAGCTATTGACACAAAGTTGTCCAACCGATACATCTTTAGATGCAACAGAAATACCTACGCTGTTAATTATTACAAAAAAACTTGGCTTTTCTCAATTTCACTGAAAATAAAATCCGTATCAAGACATTTGAGTAGGTGGTAGACTAGATATTTTAGTTGCCCTTTACACAGACTTAAAGTAAACCAAAATCTGCAATGACACGCACAATTTCACATTAACTAGTCATCAACATTATCAACAAAAACTTATATCTTCGCCTAAATTATTAGTAAACTATAACTAGAGAATCTACAATTTGTTACATTACTCATCTTAATTTTACCAATCGATAATCCCGTCTTAAAAAAAATACATTATTTTTGTCACACTTCCGATCGAAACTTTAGAATGTGGGTCATCACCGGTACGTATTTAATCCGGAAGAGAAGTCCGTCACCGGGCGGCGCTTTCACTTCAGCGATAACAAAAGAGGTCTAACAATTAGAGTCGGGAACGTTCTCACTTCACTTCAGGTGGAGTGTAGGGCCCGGCGGGGGCGCGGGGCGGGGGCGAGGCGCGCTAGTTGCGGTAGATGTAGGCGCAGGGCTGCGGCGCGGGCGGCGGCGGCGTGGGCGGCCGCTCGCCCGACGGCGACGGCGACGACGACGGCGGCGACGGCGACGAGCTCGAGCCGCCGCCGCTGCCGGTCGCCGACCCGGACCCGCTGCTGCGCTGCGACACTGGAAAAGAAACGAAACGTTACCACTTACAATCCTTTATATCTTCCCGTCTCTTCCTGAAGCTGTGAAGCATCTGCAGCAGCAAAGCAGTAGCTTTGGGACACCAAGTCCCCTTGCTAACTAAGCCACTAATAGCGTCTCCCGAGCGTCAGTGTCTAGTCAACTCTATGGATGCTCTTCGACGCAACGTTGGGGCAACTGTTCAGCGAAGCCATTTTCCACACCGCCGACTGGACGCCGACGTTCCAAAGACGCTAGTATGGGGTGGTCCTAAGGCATTTTTGCAGAAACGTCTCCATCTGGGGGCCGATTTTTGAATTTCGATAGTTCGATTTCGTCACTCGAAAATCGGTGGAAAACGGCGAAATGCTAATTTTTGAAATTTGAGCGATAGAAATTGGGAATCTAGTGGTATTGACTTGATTTTCAATTCTATTATAGTATAATTTAAATGCCTAGTAGTGGAGATATTATTGAATAAAATATACGAAATCGAGCGGTCGAATTTCAAAAATCGGCCCCCTGACCTTCCAATACAAGGAGACCTTACCTTACCATAAGCTGACCTTTACGTAGCGAATAATGATGTAAAACGACATATTGTTTGTTAGTATTATTCTTGAGATGGTGCATTTATTCCCGCGCGCCTGCCCCGCTCGTTTCTCAGAGTTACACCTTACTAGGAGTACGTAGCATTAAAGACCCAACTAACTTACCCAACGTATGGTGGTGGTGCGTATTATGCTTGTGATGGTGCATCTAGTCGCGCGCGTCCGCCGCGCTCGTTTCTCAGAGGTACACCTTCTTATGAGTACGTAGTTACAACCATCCATAAACTTACCCAACGTATTATGCTGGTGGTGCGTATTATGCTTGTGATGGTGCATCTGGTCGCGCGCGTCCGCCCCGCTCGTTTCTCAGAGATACACCTTACTAGGAGTACGTAGTATTAAAGACCCAACAAACTTACCCAACGTATGGTGGTGGTGCGTATTATGCTTGTGATGGTGCATCTGGTCGCGCGCGTCCGCCCCGCTCGTTTCTCAGAGGTACACCTTCTTCACGGAGCGCGTGGTCGAGAAGCCGTTGTCGTTGCCGCGCCGGTAGCCGTCGCCCTGCGGTCACATGCCTGCGTTAACTGACGTGACGCCGTCATGGGTTAATGAATGGAGTGAAATGTTAGTGGATGAATGACGAATGCAGTGACGGTTATTTTTCGAGCGTTTTTATGCTTAATTCCCGTTGGTTAATTATCATTGGTTAGGCGACCACTGACTAATAGGCCGCCGGACGATATCGGCCTGTCAGTTAGAAAAAAAATTGACAGTTCCGAACAACTGACGGGCCGATATCGTCCGGCGGACTGTTAGTCAGTGGCCACTGGCCGGCTTAAGACGTGTTCTTCCGTTTCGTGGCCCTTGGGTAAAAAAAATATGAACGATTTTGAAAAGTGTGACAACCGGTCTTATTGAAATGCCAGTTGAAAAAGAGTTGAATTCATCTATATTTACGGGAATAGAGCATTTAATACGTTTGAAAAATGACCTTAGGTGGTATTGTACGGTTCCATCTTGCATTGAACAATAATTGTACGAATGAGACATTGAAATTGCGATTTCAACTTTGTTGAAATCACAACATGAATCACTATTAAATGTCAGGAAAATAATACAGATAGTGTGCCATCAATACCACCTTTATAAGAAAGAAAAGAATATTCGCGAATTCAATATTAGTTACTTTTATTAGTTCAAAGCTATGAATGAAGTTATGAACTTGAAAATGAAGAACTTTCAATATTTTGAACGAATAATTAATTCGCCAATATTCTTACACAATGAAAAGGAATAAGCAATGGTTATGATTAATGAATGATTATGAATAGTAATTAATTACATATTATGATTAATGAGATCTCAAGAACATTTAGAATTCGCATGCAAATTTGAAGCAAGCCTATGATTGGTGATTGATTTTAGATTAACATCTTTATCATCTACAATGTTCTAATCGATGCAATCATTTGCACTTATGGGGAAGTATTTGTATTTGTACTATGATTCAAAAAAATTTCATGTAAATTCATAGTGTCCATATCCAATAGTAATCCATAATTTATGGACCATAAAATAAAACTTAGTTTTATTGTACCTATATGCCTCGCGGATTCTTAAAAAGTAAATGGAACGCTTGAAATTGGCTTGAAAGCGAGGCTGTGCCACCGTGTTCTTGATTACTTTGACTAGTTTGACTATAGTTCGTGTCATCTACGATGACGCGCAGATTTGTCAAATCTAACCTTTAATAACATGACAATACGCGTCTTCGTGAATGACACGATCTATAAAACAAGTGCTATCTAGGTACTAAAAGCCATGCGATAGAGAAAAAAACACAACTGACATTGACCTGATGCGATCGCAGCGTGCCGAAATTGTCACGTCGGTAGGCGTCCGGTTGGAATTGGAAGAGCGTCTCGTGGTGCGGGTGGTACGGCGGGTGCTTGCGCAGCGTGGCGCGCGGCGACGCCGGCTTCGGCTGCGGCGCTAGCACCGGCTCCGCGTATGTCACTTCTTCCACTTGTTGGAGGAGCTTGGGTTCGGCTTGGATCCTGTGAAAAAAATTCACGGTGAGTATTCGCTTACTAAGCATCATTTGAACGCCACGTCTAATGTGCGCGGCGCGTCATCGTCAACCTTGTCGGTGTAGTGGGTGCGCTATGCGTACACTCACACTCCATTAATTTAGACCTATACAGGGTGCTTCCTGTAACAGGAGCAATAAATTAAACTAAAGGCAACAAATGTTGGTCAGTTTGAGGCGTACAGCCTACAGTTTAATTTAATGCTCCTGTTACAGAAAACACACTGTATAGGAGTAAGCTCTTACATTATGTTATTCAAGACATTATACGTACCACCTCACATGGATCCTGGCAGGGTCGCCATGTGAGGTGGGACGTTGAATAAAACTACTTGTTTGGTGTATCGATCTATAATGTCTTGAATAACATTATGTAAGAGCTTATATAGGGCTAAATTAAGGGAGTGTGAGCGTACGCGTAGCGCACTCACTATATCGGAACGCACGAAGGTTGATATTGAACTGTACCAACTGTCAGTTGACGTCTTTGGCGGTCAAAAGGTTAAGCGTTGGCTTGATAGAAAGATAAGGACAGATAAGTAGCGTCGCCCATTCATAGCTAAAGAGGAGCGGATAGCAGTAGGTAATAGTGTCGGTTCGATCATTTGAGAAGTATGGCATTTACTGTATATGTAATAGTGATGCTTTTTAGAATATGATATTTTTTTAATAAGTTGATGTTATTGAGGATCAGTCCGTTGACGAAGTCGACGATAGGACCGCCTTCTCTACTCGATATTGGCTATAAAACCGCAGAGACTCTAAGAATAAGGGCTATATCGGCATAAGACATTAAACCAGAATGATTTTAACGTCATAAAGGATCTGCACTGCATTTAAACCCGCTATAAAACATAAAAAAGGTAAGGCGTATGCAGACTAGTTAATTTTTGCCAATCTGATTAAATTGCCCGATCGAATCAGGACGTGCGGACAAAAACGCCAATTTGGCTCGCCGAATTCAACCGCCGATAATGACTGATATTACCGATAAAATGAGGTGCGGACGCAAGAATACCAATTTGTGACGTCAGTATTTTCGTTCTGGGGCATTTTTTCAATTTAGAGGGCTCTAATATTACCATAAATCTAAAATTGGTGATTAAATTGGAGATTGACGCCAATTTCATTTCTGATCAAATCGGTCGATTTGATCATCCCGTGTTAAAGATTCCGCTTTACGATGAATTATGTTAAAGATTCAGATAACTGACCTATTAATATTCTGCCTCTGCTCGAAGTACTCGTACTCTGTGTCGGGGTACGGCATGTTGTCGTCCTCGTCCTTCTTGCAGCGGCGGCCGCAGATGTAGCCGGCCGCGAAGCCGGCGCCCAGCGCGGCCAGGGCGCCGGCGGCCACGGCCAGCGCCAGCGTCTCCACGGAGTACGCCGCGGGCGGCGGGTCGGCCGCGAGCACCTCTGGACCTGGGATCATGGCCAATGGATAGTTGAAACGTCCAGAGATGTGACTTATTTGAAATACTTGTATTTAAAATGCAAATACAAAATGCAAAATACCTATTTTGTATTTTGTATTTAAATACCTTTTGAAGAAAACTATTTTGTATTTTATTTGAAATAGTTTTTTGGACCTATTTTCTATTTTCAAAATACAAAATACTTTATAATAGGTAGGTAATGTAGGTAGGAGTTACAATCTCTTCTGATGTTACAATCCTGGCAACTCTCTCATTCTTTTAACATGCTGTTTAGTAACGTCGCACATGACCACAAGCGTAGCAAGTGGTTAAAAAAGTGGAATCTTGAGTGTTGCGAGGGTTTCAAGGCACGAGAGGAGAACAAACTTTTTGCCCTGGTGGAACACAAACGAGACGTTTTCATCACACTAACGAGAGGCATTATAATAGCTGTAAAACATTACAAATTAATGCTTTAAAAGTTGGCCGTTAAAAACCATCATCCATAATTCCATACCTACATCCTACCGGTTAATATGAGCAAACAACTAGAAATTTGCACTTTAGATAGAGGATCCGATTGATTTCAAAGAATATAAAGAGTCTTTTCAACTCGGAAATTCCGAGTAATACTTTTTAATTCAGACTAGGTATTCACTACTCAGAGTACCTTTTATCGCAAAGTATTTGTATTTTAAAAAAGTATTTTGAAAATACCTATTTCGTATTTTGTATTTAAATACAAATTCAAAAACTATTTTGTATTTTGCATTTGAAATAGTATTATCAAGGAAGTATTTGTATTTTGTATTTAAATACTTTTTATAAAGCATTTTTCACATCTCTGGAAACGTCATACTTTCGACTTATCTTATGTACTCGATTTCAATGAAGACATACTTGGTATCTACTATTATGTTTTCATCTCATAATCGAGTATTAGATAAGAAAAGAAACGGGCTCAGGGACATAATAAAAAAAAATGGTTAGTCTGTAAAGTCGATTTACGGGCGCTAATTTTGCGTGATAACGTCATGCGTGAACACGTAAAACGTGGCCGTAACGTTACCATGGAGATCTGTCCACAACGTTACCATGGAGATTTGTCCACAACGTGACATTTTATCGTGCATGCTACCGGTGTTCATCGATTTATAAGACGTTATCACGTCAAAAACCTGTCGTCAGACGTAAAGTTAGTAGGGAAATGTTGTGACGTTCTTGAGGGAAACATACGAGGATCTTGAGGCTGTAGTCTAATAAAATAATATGAGCCACTGAAGCGCACCCAAGACATGATTTCACACAGTATATGAGCATGTGTGACGAAACGTTCCTCACCTTCATTATTGTTGTTTCCTTTGCCCTCTTTGTCTTGTACAATGTTGATGACCTCGCCTTTGGTTTCGCCTCTAGCATCGTCGTAGAGACCGGAACTCAGACCTCCTACTGCACCAGCATCTTTGCCACCTGAAATATATTATAGATTAAACACTATCCTTTTAATCAGAGCCTCATATTTATTGAAACATGATCAAACAACTTTTATTTTGAATTCGAGAAAATCTAAAGAAATACAACTCTGTTTCAATTGAAGATGGTCTAAATTACAATAACGATAATAACCATATCCAGGCAACGCAGCCAACTGATCGCGTCAGATGTCAGAGTAGTATAGTATTGCATTCAAAGTGTCAGAAATTAATGAGTGAAAATACAAACAGTTCTTATACTTACTGTGCGGACAAGCGGCGTGGCTGCCAGTGCTGACGCTTTGGTAGAAAGAATTCTCGTCTAGCCACCGACTAACACCATGAGAGTTGGCACGACACCGACCCGCCTGCTTGTCCCAGGCGCAATAAGGATCTTGGAGAGCCACGCATTCACTGAAAATTACAGAACCATTATTTGTTTATACTAAATGAAGCTGAAATTAGGCATCATAATATATTAAGAAATTCCAAATGCACAGTCAGTACATGCAGTAGGAGGGACTCATGCCACAGAATAAATAATAGTAGGTACTGCCGTACAGAAAGGAAACTTCCTACAAAACCTAAGTTTGACAGCGGTCCAGGGTTGAATCATGCTGTTCCTTTTTAATATATGGCAAGTCATTATCTTATCTGTGGGCGTGCACGCAAAGGGACGTCAAGTTGTATCAACCCTAATAATTGCTCGGAGCAATGCTGAGCCGAGTTTGGCCGAAGTCAGGACTTTTGTACCCCTGCTCATGTTGAACTGCGACTCGGTTATGATGAAGTCTTCCATCATTATTTTAGTGTGTTAATATACGTATGCAGTTCGGGTAGTTATAATACTCACGAGCAAGAGCTGATCTTGTCGCTGGAGCACCGATGGAGCCGGAGGCTGAGCACCTCGCGGTCGGACACGGCGATGAGGCGCGCCGCGTCGCGGCCGGCGCGCGCCACGCGCAGCGCGCGCACGGGCGAGCCGGCCGCGAAGGCCTGCAGCTCCTCGATCACCACCGGCACCGAGCGCTTGTTGGAGTCGTACGACGCGGCGTTGATGGCTTTTATAATCTTGCCGTTGTCTGTGAAAAATAACCATTTATGATTTATGCTGATCATGGATAATAGTTAATTGTGTAAATTTTATTTTAATAAAAGATTTTATTTATTGTGAATTTTAATTTAATTGATTTTATTTATTGTGAATTTTAATTTAATTGATTTTATGTATTATGCATTTAAATTTTATTAATTTTATTTATTTAATTTTTTAAATATTAACAATAGATTTTAAGTCACTATGTACCTAACCCATTATGGATCCTAGTTATCTAAACAAAAAAAAATATATATATATAAAAAAATTAGCTTAGTGATCTTTCATCAAGGGCGATTCGGGGACTTGTCGGCTTAGCCAAGGTTACAATTGCTATCAATAATAATATGTCTCTCTATTACTCTTCCATATTTGTGTTACAGTGACAGTTGCGTTTCGATCGCTACGGAGCGTAAGTGATTGGCATCTTGGCTACGCGGCCTGTTCATGTACGATGAACGAATATGTGACGTTCTACGGAAAAAGGTACCTTATGGCGGCCGGCTTTTACGTCGCATAGCGCCACAATAATTTTGGAGCGGCGTTAATAATAGCGTAAGCACCAACCGCCATAAGGTACCTTTTTTTCGTGGGACGTCACATATAAGTGAAGGTGTGTTGGTTCCCAATTCCTTACCTGTTCCTATAAACAGTACATCGTAGGATTTTCCTCCTGGCGTTTTCACTTGTGGGTCTACAGCGATCTGCGTAAACCGATAGCTGCAAAAATAAATGACAGTCGGTTAAATTCATGTAATTCTAAACTCAAATTTGCACATACATACATATATTTATTTAGAAGACTTCATTAGGTAGGTACACATAAAGATAAAAAAGATAAAGATAAAAAATAGTTTATTCAAGTAGGCATATTACAATGCGCTTATGAACGTCAAATAAACCTTTACCGGCTCCAACCGTACACCTCTGCCCCGAGAAGATTTAAATCCCCCCTCAATTGGAGGAGGGTATCCCAATATGGGACCGGCAACAAACTCGGCGGGACACATCTTTTCAAAACATTATTACATCTTATAATTAACATGCATTACGAGTAATTAATACAATTTAAATTACTATAGAATTCATGCAATTATACTCAGTGAGTACATAACTTTATAGAATTTGATATAAAAAATAAACATATATGCACATGAAATCACAACACACTTACTGAAAACTGGTTCTTATGACGATAGGCTCGCCGAAGAACGCGGGTACCGCTTCATCCATCAGGGCGTGGGTTTTGATGAATTCTAGCGTCTGGTCTGGCAACTGCCGCGAATCGTTCTGGCAGGTTCCTGGTCTCGGCTCGGGTACCTAAAACACAATACAGAATCAGTGAAACTTGGTGATCTTTAATGCGGGATTAAACTTAAAGTCAAAGGACGGGAACCGTAGACTAGGAATCCTCTAGACGGAGTTTAGAGCAATTATTTCATGAAACCGATGCTGCCAAAAATACTGGGGTGCGGGGTACGAGGTGAGCGAGTCCCGTGCCGTGATTGGTCCGTTCAGAGACACGGACGTCACACAAAGACACTGACTCGAAAATGGATAAGGTAAAACTACCGTATATTTTTTGCAGAGCCTTGTAGCAGAGGGGGTAGCGCTACTATGCTCAGTCTGGAGGACGTCTTGTCGATGACGGGAATATACCTTTGCACCATTGACGGGCAGCCAATTGGAGTTAATAGCACTCTGTTCTTTAAAAGTGCCCTCGAAAGTGTCAGCGATGTCTTGCATACTGAAGGCACAAACGGCGCTCCCCGATATACTGTTAGGCGGCGTCGTGAAAGTGCCGTAGATCAGTTGGGCGCTTAAACCACCGTAAACGCCTTCTATTAACTCTGTCGTTGATTCTGTAATCAAAGAAAAATAGTAGAAACTTCGTTTATATTTCGGAATAAATCGACAAATATTTCGTAGGTCAAAAAAGTCAGGACGGTGTATGTAAGTAACAATTTTTTAAGCAATATGAATAAATTATTGAATATAGAATTTTGATATTGGCTGATTTGGCTGTTGTCATAGACAGCGCTTTAGTTTTTATGTTTAGTTCCTAAACTGGCCATGTGGCGCTAGTAGTACGATGGTGGACGTTCGGTCGTACACCTTTACTTACCGGTGTTGTTCGATTTAATATATTCATTATTTACGAAAGTCTTCTTGTTTTTCTTAAATATGTTTAACAACTATAGGTGGTTTATATAAGTACCTACATAATAATAATCTGTACCTTGTATTGACAACATTAGTTTAACTCAAGCCAAATACTTACGAATCTCATTGAAGTAGAAAGGGAAGTCGCCGGCCACAGAACAGTTGAGCCGGGACTTGAGGAAGGACGTCCACCGCTGCTTGAAGCGGTGCGGCCCGCCGCGGTCGTCGCGGCACACGCGGGCCACGCGGGAAAATACCGACTGGAAATAAGATCGTCCTATTAATGGCTTTCCTGTTGTGGCGTTAAAATAAATGTATTTCTTCTTCTTCTAATATACCTAGTACTTTTCCGACATAACAATTCATAAAACAAGTAACAGAATTTTTAGAAAAATATCCTGATAAAGGAAAGAGTACACAAAGAAAGCACTGATTAACTTGAATTAATGTAAGATATAACTTGTATTAACATGTAAGCATAGACAAAACAATATAAGTAAGTATGTATATAATTAAGGGTAAGCTTAAGTTAAAATAATCTCCAAATATAGAGATTGTAACTGAGTACCTAATTATGATCGATATTAAACTTTCCTGAGACATATTTTAAATTGTTTATACGACAACGGTTTCACTCACTTGGAATTTTTAGTCCGACGGGCCCGAAACATGTCGCCAATAGCGACTAAAAATTCCAAGTGAGTGAAACCGTTGTCGTATAAACAATTTACCTAATTATGATTGTACTTCTAACCTCTTAATTTGAAATTAAATAGATTTTTTTATTTTATAAACTTTTTTAACGCCACGGACGTTTAAAGGACAAGGACTCACTTCACTATGGTGGCGTTTTTTGACTGGGACTTGCCTTGCCCTAGAATGGTTGAATATGAATAAGTATTCAATCATTCTACCGCAAGGCCCAGCAAATATAAGATTAATCACAATATAACAATATACTTTATATTGTTAAGTTAAGTAATAATCAGGTGAATATTTTTCACTCCACTAGCCCAAAAGTTAATCTGTCATTAGCTCTACCATCATCGATTTATAACTTTTGTATGTTTAATGCCTACCTTTCCGCAGTTGATATATTCAACAGCTGTTTCTCTGAAGAAGAAATACACGAAGTTCCCATGTACTAATGAATTCACGAAGTCGGGAGCTGTGAACAAAACAAAACAATAATTAATTTAGTCGAGCGACTTGTCCCTAAATTAGTGCAAGTGATACACTAGCAAGTAACTGGAATAGACATACGAAGGGTAGTCAGGCTAGTGTCAATAATATTGCACGCTACAGTGAACAGGGACGCAGTGGACTATGAAGCTTACAGACGCATGTGGCATTGTTCTATGGGTGCGTATACGTTCCTAATTCGATTTAGTGATTGTTGACGCGGCAAATGACAGTCGCGAACCGCCAAACGGGTTCTAAATTGTATTAAGTTGACGGGAAGTTTGACGGCGACATTGGAGAACAATCGAGTCCCGGACCAGCCCGGACGTAAACAGATTTAGATAACAGGCGGAAACGTACAGTCGACGTCACAGATATGTTTACACTTTTGCACGTTACTCCTTTGTAATAAGGCGAAAAGTGTAACATATCTTTGACATCGACTGTACACGAAGGGTCGGTTCATAGGTACGTACCTAGTTCAAATCATACTGCAGCAGAGGGTGGTGATAGGTGTCATACTAGGGGAGACCGTGGTGAGTTGAAACAGAGGTAAGTTGAAACAACGTGAATTTAAATTTAGCGGTATTTATAATCGTATTGAGGCAAGGACGCATATTGAGGAACCAGCGGGTTACTAGGACGCGGCTAAACATCGTTTTTTCCACCACGATATCAGTTATATATGTCTCAAAAATTACGTTGTTTCAACTTACCTCTGTTTCAACTCACCTCGGTCTCCCCTACTTAAACAATCATCTATGTAAAATTATACTTTATTAATAAGTATAAAATAAAAAGTAGGTGTACAGCACGTACCTACACAAATTTCAACGAACTATATACTTTCGAGGCGTACGCGTTATACTCATACGAGTACTAGCTACCGATACAGATTCTAGAATATTGCACATTTCAATTGACTGTTAAGTTCGTGTTTGTTCAAAGTGAGTGTTCCTTAAGCGTAACCTATAAAAATAGAACCTTACTGGCTTTACGAGTATTTTGTTGCGGTCTGTTTATGCTAGTGTCGGAAAGATCTTGAATGGATAAAGGATGGCGGTCGTCGATTTTATACGTGTGTCCGGCGTTACACTAGGTTGAAATAGGTCAGCTCCCTAATATGGAAGCGTATCTATATGAATATAGTCCGCCTTGTTTTCGCGATCGTAAGTCGTCCATGAAATAGCTTCTTTCGGAATAATAGTAAACGGGCAGTGTTTTAATGAGGTATTTATCGCTGAACTGCTTTAAAGATCGCTAATCATTTTAACAACACTCCAGAATTTTACAATGATAAGAAATTGTTGTAGTTCAGTAAGAATATTGTATATTAATTTAGAACGCCGCTGTAGTTTGGTTGTGTAGGTACTAACTGATTAGGTTTCATAAATTATATCATCATGCTATTTCGGGTCGCTAATCTGTTTTTTATCATCATCCATGTTAAGCTTAATCCCAAAATATCCTCGATGTAAAATCCGCAATCCCCAGTCCAGATTATCATTTAATATTGCACGTAACTAATGTTGCGTTCCGTGTTAGGCGCAGGTTGCTCCATACATATTCAACGTTGCGGCAGGATAATAACATTGTCCTCCACCGCCGTATTACACGGAGGGCCCAAATCACTTGAGTATTTTAGGGCCGATTGTTACATGAAATTGGGACCGGATTATTCGCAGTCAGAATACTTGAAGTGGTGGTTAAATACTATAGGAATAAGTGGGTTCAATTGCGTTCTGTAAGTCGGTGTTCGGAAACTAAAGTGTCGTCGCAACTTTAGACATTATACATAAGGAAAATACCTTAGTACCGAAAAGTTAAAACCGTCGGAATTCTGTAAAGAACACTAACTATATGAACCTACTACCACCATCCACCATTCATCTTTATCCGAATATTGGCACTAATAATATGTAAAAAAAAAGAATACTTACCATTTAAAGTTAGCGAGTTATATGATTCTGTTTGTAAAGGCTCCCGATAGATGATTGGCTCCATGCCACTGAAGTCTGCCACTGTGCCAGAGTATAGCTCTCCATCTGAAATGGTAAAAAACACGTTATCAGGCCATCAGAATTTTTGTAGGATTTACTATGTTGTCGGTATTTATAGATGGCAGCTGTGCCGCGCCGAGCTATAAACTATGATTACCTACCTCGCTAGAGTCGGGCGCGTTGTGCCTAAAAGCCTAATAGGTTTGTTTATTTATTTGCCGACATCATTACGCAAAAATTAGCTTGTAAAAATATGAAAGATGTAATGTATGCATATAAAAATTGCATCTATGAAATATCTAAGACATTTATCACACATTGGCTGTGCATATCTTGTCTGAATATCGATCGTAGAAAACTTATCCTAGTCTTAACAGTTTTGAATGATTCACGGTTAGTTTCACTAGAATTATATGAACCGTGATTAGGTTTCGAATTTTGTGTTCTTGTAGCTGCGTCGAAATATCGGGAGCTCGAAAACAATACAAAAGGTAATCATGGTTCATATCCCGGTTGATATAGGTAAGTCAAGTTATCGTAGTCTTGACTTAAATCATACTATACTATAAAGTTAACTTTTCCTAAGGCCAAGAGAAAAGCTGCCTGCAAACTGATAGACAATTCTGCATTAGGTACTTTATTGCGAACATCAATTTAAAGTCCACGTTGTTTAAGTACACCATTACATTCAGATTTAATCCCACTAAAGCCTCCTATGAAAACCAATAATTCAATACGCGAGCACTAGCCTACCAGCAGTGCGTAATAGGACAGGATTTACGTGACTTGAATATGCTGTCGGTGTTAATTAGCCAATGACGTAATAGGAAATGGCTGGAGCTACGGGCTGTAACTGCGTTAGTGGTGATTTTGTTGCAATTATGGATTGCTAACTGGGTAAAAATATAGTGTTTTATTCTGATAAAAAACACACACACATTATACACATAATCAACCCCATATACAACCTGACCCCTATACAATCTGATCCCAAAACCGAACGTTAAAAATTACCAATTATGGTACCTATGGGTCATGAAACAAAAATATAGTAGTGTCGAGTTGCAGATTTTTAACATTTTAGTGAACGTTTGTGTTTATTGTTATATCCTTTATTATATATACGCTGATAAATAAATTATTTTAACGTAATCGTAGCGTAGACATAAAAAGCACTTAGTAGTAGGTAGTTAGTAGCTGACAGCAACAATCTCAACTTATACTACATATAAATCTCGTAATAATGAGCAAGTGGAAACACGACTTTAATGGCTTACATAAATTTATATAATCCTATCCAAATGAAGGTGTATAGTGCCACAGATAAACGGACAAACATGGGCATGCATTTCAAGATCATTTACAAACTCCCACTCAATACGAGTATTCAAGTTGTATTGTGTGACGGCAGCATATCACTAAATTATATTGGCCGTATATGAGCAACAGCAGATCATGGCTCTAGTTCGAACGTCCCCGGGGAGTCGCTTCGCTTAATTGGACCAGATCAATAGGAGATAACTAACCGTGTCCACGTAATGGACGGCCCTGGAATGTGTGTGTGGGCGTGCCAATGTGTGGGATAAAAATATACGTGTGTGCGGGGACAGGGTTGGCGGAACTTTAGTGTGTAAATAATAAAGTTCTCGAGTGCGGCGACGCGAACCTTTTTTTTTTGTAGTGCGGTTAAAAGTTAAGCAATTTACTGAAAATGCCAAAATGTAACGGCGCCGGCCATGCTGTTATGGCTCCAGGCGTACCGTTTGTTTCATTTGTATTGTGGAACTTTTTATTAATTTCAAATACCGACTTAACGGGTTAAGCATAATCCCCAACGTTAATAACGTTAAGTAAGATGCAGCATGTAAGGAAAAATGAAATAATTGCAGTAGAACAGGAAACAGACAACAGGAAGAGTGGCAGACATTACACAAACGAGTTTTTCCTTTAGAGTTAGGTATATGTATGTCTGAAGCAAGACACAATGTGTGTGGTATTTTAACAACAACAATACAATACTCTTATTGCACATCTTACACAGTTTACAATACACGAACAGAATCAAATAAAGACAACAATCTAATAACGAATGCGAAAAGGTCTAGATTAATACATACTTACTACATGTGAAATACAAAGGTAATTCGTTAAAACACACCGCATCCTTACTAAGGTGTGGTTATGTAACGAAATGCTTCTTACATTCGCTCATGAAAAGCACAACATACAAAACATCAAATTATTAAATAAATATAGGCACCTAATTCCGTGTAACTAAAACAGTAAAAAAATATATATATTTTAATCCAATTGACCCATAAATATGCCTTCATGTTACAAATTAAATTGTATTGCCACTCTTCGTTAACTTAAATATTTGATATCTAACGATCACGGTTGTTGAACGGAATTCTATTAAGCAAATTTATTTATTCCATCAATGCCCGATTACTTAGTATTATTAAACTCTACACGTCTCTTCTAAACAGATTCCCGTGATAAATGGGTGCGAATTTTACTGGGGTCGTTAATGCAAGGAAGATTGCACAAAGGGACAGATCGACGGTAATTGATGGTGTTTTCCGCGTGTATACAAGTATTTTGTATCTGGAAAATGTAAGCATCTATCTAATATATAGCCAGGATTTATTGAAATCGAATACGAATAGTAATAGTTTTTTTAAAATCTAAGTATTTAATTACAAATATTCTCTTACATAATATAAGCACCATTTTAATGCAATATATTTAGATATTACTATAAAAAGAGGCTTAATATGTACACGCAGCTTAAAAGTGCATAAAAGATGCAATAAATGAATTTTATAATAAAAAATAACAATATCTGCGCTTCTCTTATACATATATGTATATTAATGTTTTACATATACAAATATTAATCACAAATATTAAATAATGGTTCTTTTTTTCCAAACTTTACTGAAGTGGAGCTTTTATAATCCCTTAGAAAATCCCTTTTATGATAATTGATAATACTGGTTTATTAGTGTCATGTCCTCATGTCTCATTCTCATGGTCTGTACACTTTATAAACCAGCTTATTAGGAGTAGCTGAGTCAGCTCACCCATTATACGGTTCGATCGCTTCGCAGACTCAAGCAGTTGGCACGCAATACTCAACCGAATCGCAAAATGGCGGCGAAGTAGCCTCTTATACTACCGAATACTTTAATATTCTACTAGTAATACAGCCTTTATTACTACATAGAAACGAACTAGAGTTAAACGTCAACATTATTGTGTTTTATTGACAAGGAAAAGTTTCAAACAAGGAACCAATCTGCAGAAAATAAGCAATACAATTTTATTGTTGCCGCAAAATGTAGCTCTACAAACTTTTAATCCTATTCGATTTTATTTCAGACAGATATTTTGCGAAACGTACAAATAACCGGTTTTTAACGAAGTTTGGGATATCCGTTATAAAATAGCATTCTCCGATGAGTGCGAGCTCGAGAACTGTATAAATCTTTCAGAATTTCATGAGAAAATCCTAGTTGGAAATATCTTCCCGCGCATGTCCGTCAAAGCTTTATGCATGAGAATCCAGTTTTAAAAATTGCCAGTTTCTAGAACATTCGTAGTTATAACATACGATAGTGTAGTCACGTTGGGAAGCGTAGGAGCATTCCTTTTCAATGTCGGGTTCCTTACAATGCAACAATGAGGGCCTATTGTGCGCCAGTAGACTGTGAAAGTGGGTTCAATTGATATGAAAAAAGATTTTCCTTTCCTTAATTTTCTTACAATGGAATTTTATTATATGAGTATCCTAGACGCGTATGTCCTTGAGGGCTCTCTGTGGCTTATTGTAAGCCAGATATTTTTTTCTGAATATTAATGGTTTTTGGGTACTCTTGGGAAAACTTAACCTGCGGCACTATTTGTGTTAATGCAAAAGCTTATGAAGGTTGATGAATGGTAATAAAATACCCTTTCACGAAAATTTGTGTGAAACTTTGCATATGATAGTTTTTAGTAAGGTAATATTCACTAAAGAGGTCAATAGGGGAATTAGGGGGTTTAAGTTTGTACAGTTCTGATGCGAACATTGCCAAAAATGAGTAGGTACTTGTTTTAATTCTGACTGTCTATTAAAAGATTTTGGGTATTTAGCAGAGTTACTGGAGTCTGATAATTAACACTAGTTTACGTGGTGTCACTTGCAATATATTAATGTTACAAGTGACAACAGAAGCAGTACAAATATATTAACAAACCGTCTCTATGCCAATTTAAACAGGTGTGCAGGGTTACCTACTCCAGCATACACACAACACATGCAACCTTCAATACAGTTCGCATTCAAAACCATTCGTCTAAAATCTCCGTTAGAAATTGATAACCCGCTAAGTAGGATCACCAACAACCAACTAGTTCCTATTCGGCTCTGTCGCAGTGCCTATCTAAGCTTCCCATAGTAGGATTGTCGAGAACAGGCCTAATTGGTATGAGCGCTTAGCGCAACACGGTCCGCCATCCCCCATTAGCACTGGGACGTGCGAACTGCTATGAAGTGAGCTGAAATTTTCGACCAGTTTTCGACTATCCGATAAAGTTGAAACGTTTGTTCGTGAAACATCTCTGGTAAAAACGGCAGGTAATTGGTATTTAGCTACACTGAAGATACAAAGGTAAAAAGTTGTTCCATACACTGTATAATAATTATCTGATATATGATTTGACCTACGTCAAATTTTGGTCAACTAGTAGATTTTATTTTAACAACTGATGATTCTCATTGTTGAGTTTTAAGCCGACCACTGACTAACAGGCCGCCGGACGATATCGGCCTGTCAGTTAGAACAAAATTTTGACAGTTCCGAACAACTGACCGGCCGATATCGTCCGGCGGACTGTTAGTCAGTGGTCGGCTTTATGGGGCCATGTATTCAACATACGTTTTATTAATTTAATCAGATAAATAATAATAAAAAAACAAGGTGTAGTACATCGCTGATAATAGTTACCCACTTGATACAAAGATTTAAAAACTCACCAGCCCACACAGCCGTGGAGTTGTGTTCCGGATCGTACGGGCAGACCGCCTGGCCGGATTTCTCCTTCTCCATGTGGTACGAGTCGCGCTGGACGCCGTACTCGCGGCAGAAGGGCCGGAAGCTGTTGGTGCCGCAGACCAGGAGCCGGCCCGTGCCCAGGGACACGAGCACGCGGATGTAGTTTTGACAACTCTCCTGAAAACAACATTGAGGGTTTGTAATGCGAGTAACATCTACATATAGGTACCTCAGGTAAAAAAAATCTTCACTGACTCACAGAATAAATAATAATACTAGGTACAGACGACTCACTCTCTAACAAAACGCGTCTGTTACGATCAGCACAGATATGGCCGCTAGGTGGCGACAGCGCCACGCGCGGCTTATGGTTTTCCCCAAAATTGGGGTGGAACGGATGTACCTACTTTTAGCTACCTGTAGCAAAGCGACGAAATCGCGGAGTGAGCCACGCCTGACTGACTTTTAAAACATAACCTAAGAGTCTATAAAAATGATAAACCAATATAGGTACTCGCAAGTTAATCGTAAGGAGTTGCTTTAGTGCACTATAAACACTCGAATAACATCGTAACTTCAGAAGTGTCTAAAAAAATTTTACTACCGTAGAATCACTAACACCAATCAAATTTTATATCTCTTTGGTACCTAAATAAAAGTATAAGTAAAATTACTCGTAAATAGAGATTAACTATTTTTTTCTCATGAGTTACGATTTGGTTGCTGACGACCGGCGTTTCATTGTGACTTTTTCTCTTAAATTAACGCTGTCACGAATATAAACAAATTTCATTATTAGCAATAGCATCAATATTGCAACACCATTCAATTAATGTTAGTAGGTGTTTATTAATAGGTAAATGTAAGCTAAGACAGGTAAGGCGTGGCAGATAGATCGACACGTGCATAGATGATTTGATTGCATTTGCATTTCCATCCTTTAGATGTCTGCGTCGTAATCCTATGCGGATAACTCATACGTGGGGACTGACAGATGAGCGGATTTTGGAGTTCGGTCTCTACAACAACATGGAGCGGTTGTATTACAATTAATTTAAAGTTGCATAAACAGTAATGTTAAATGTTTCTAAAATTTGAGTTGTAAAGTTTGAGTCGAAACATGATACTGAGCGTATGTTCGTGAGTTTGACATATCGACTTGATTTTTCAATAAGCTTGCCCTAATCCGGCGTTCGGCTGAGCTTGTCCGAAAATTTTTAACGTAAACAGTAGGCCTATTATGGATCGCATTATCCACGTGATAAAACACGAGTAATTGTCACTTTTTAACTCCGCGGGATATAAAGTGACGGACACCGTTTTTATCACGCTGTCACGTAGACAAAAACGGCCATTACGAGTATATGCGTATAGAAGTAGCTAGGTAACGAGTGTCTAAATAGTGTAAAGTGCTTGTGACTCATTAAATCAGAACCCAGACTAGTTTACATTCGGTCCCCGCTTCAACTCATGGCGCGTTGCCCACATCGGGCTAGGCAGATAACCCACCTTGTCCGAGTGTTTGACAGAGCTGCCATTCATGCTAGTTGACGTTGATAGCGTCAAAGCCTGAATAATATTAAGGGGTAGACGATGTGCCATGTGGCTCATTAAATAAAAATATTTCGAGACTATTGTTACCGTAAAATGGGGTGAGTAGGGTCAAAACTGAAATTCAAACCGCGATAACATTTTATTTTGACATATGAAAACTAAATGGTATATAATATACATAGTTATATACCGTATAACTGTGTATATTATACACCATTCAGTTCCGGACATTTGTATTTTAGTTTTTATTTTATTTTGTGTAGTTTCACTTCATAACTTTGACGATAAAGAGGAAAACCCACCTCACCCCGTAGTGCCTCGTATCTGGGGTGAGAGGGGTGTTCATACAAAGGTGATTTTGGAAGATATTTGGATCGATTTTTTTTTATTATGCGTATTACTATAACTCCATTTTAAATTGGGATACATTATTTTTGTAGCAGTAGCCTTAAAATCCCTTCTCACCCCGTCTCAAACCTTCTCTCCCCATTCATAACCCACCTCTCCCCGCGAAACCTACTCACCCCGTTTTACGGTATACCCCGCTTCATCTTATCGTTCGTTGCTGACATTGGGCAGTCGGCTACAGCCATTTTGGCTGAGTGTTTGATAGATCTGCCATTCACGTAAGAGTGACATTCCATTTCCAACTGCAGCTGCAATACTGTTCATTTTACTATTGAAACGCGTCGCTGTCATTGTCAATTTCCATAGTAAAATGAACAGTATTGCAGCTGCAGTTGGAAATGGAATGTCACTTTAAATACGCGTCATCGATCAACGACAACGTTTTCAGCATTGAAACGTAATAATGTATTAACTCAATGGAATACAAAATCAGGAAAAATAACACTTTTATACCTGAAAGTTAACGGAATGCAATCAACCGTAGGTATGATCATAAATGTACCTATGCCACACTAGAGTCTACGTTTTAGATGGAGCGAGAGTACCTACTATATACACCTAGTAAACCTATTAAGTCTATTAACCTACCAACTGCGCCAATGCCGTTTCAGATTCACAATATGTATGCTACTTTTTACACACCCATATAGATAGTTAATGCACATTCTAAAACGAATATAGGTACTGTTCCACAATGCTTTATTAAACTACATATATTAACCAGCAGATTGTGTTCAAATTAGAGTAGTTAACCTAAATGGAACTAGATGATACCCACCAATTTAAACTAGTCCGGAAATTAGTTCGCCGAAAGACGAAGAAAATGGAAGAAGCCGCATCAAAATTAGTTTAAATACCTATTATGCGAACGTTAGAAGTTTTAAACGTATTCAAATTACATTCGGTACTGACAATTTTACATACAAACTACTACTCTGCGAGGTGGTTTTTTAGCTTTACTATTTAGCAAATAGTAATTTTGTGCATCAGCATTCTTCAATTTGGAATCTCAAAAGGTGTTTATTTCTAGCACAATAAGTTGCTTTAACATAAAGCAACTTGTTTCGCATCGCTACACCTTCTGTAGGCGATACAGGATGTCGTGAGATTATTCCGTCGAATCTGACGGCTTTGAAACCGTAATCCCTAACAATGAAGACATCCATGCTATATTAAATTGAGATAATAGAGATTATGCCGGTTGCCGCAGCCCACTGCAAACATGTGTTTGTGAACAATAGCTATTCAGTTGGCTTATTCTAGCTAAGAAACTTATTGACTCCTCTGCCTAGCTACATAATACCTCTATTGTTTTATTCACGCCAGCTGCAAATAGAAGCCAGTCCATATTTTCGTACTTACATATTTTATCACGTTGAAGAATGTACTGAAAATTTACTGGAGCGAATTTAGTAAACGGTGTGCCTCAAAGCAATATTGGTTCTATTGTTTGTTCAACGAGTACAAGAACGAATAGAGTTCTATGTCAATGGAACTTTCTGTGAAATTTCGTCCCTCTATAGTGTAGCGGTGAGTCTTCAAAAGCGTTAATAGTGATTCAATGTTCGCATTGAACGAGCGTCAGCTGCGTCCATTACGCAAGCTATCAGCTGAACGCATCCCACAACGATTCGTTCCGTCCTATACGTGTTACCTATACAGCTTGGAGTGTTCCGATCCTTGAAACTGTTCCCATTTCGCCGCACTATTCCACGCTTGCACCAACCACTCGGCGGACCGTGTTCCTCCGCCAGTGTGTTACAACTTTCGAATTCAGAACACTCTGTGAATACTGAGCGTGGAATTCGAAACAAGAACCCGAACCGAACGACGATTGAATTTTAGAACGTTTGTGTTTAGAACCTAATTCCAAGTTCCCTCGAGTCGGTCAAATTGTTGAAGATTGTGTTTCACAACTGGGAAGTTCGTCTATAATCGAAGCCTTAGGACGGATTTAAACTGGCCAAATCTGGTTAGAGATCGACGGAAGTCTTCGCACGTCTAGCGAGTGCTTAGGGCGAAGTAAACGGGCCTCGGTCGTGTGCAATTGAAGCATGAATTTCCGACCGTCCCACGAGCGCTAAGCAATCAGCTGTGGAGCGACGGCGTAAAGGGCGCACGGCGGAGTTTCCATACGGGCCGGCGACCGCCTCCAGGCCTTTGTTTTTGTGAAGCTTTATTCAACTAGTAAACAGTACAGTGAGTCAATGGGATGTATTTCGTCAGTAACTCGTCATTTGTTCAGCAGTTTTATTTACGGTCTTTCAGTAGGTTACGGCAAACGTCGTAAATAACAATAATTACGCAAACGGAGTCTTTATTTTCTTTCTACATGAAATATGAACTAGGAGTCGTAAAAAGAACATTAAAAGGCTGAATATTTACTTTGAGTAAACATTTATCCCATTGTTTCACTTGAAAAACTAAGTTAATAAAAAACTTACTACCGTACTTGCTGCAGTAAGCCAACGGTATTCGTCGTCGTTTCCCGGATATGACGTCACACTATGGTGCCGAGTAGCTGAGTCGTTCTAAATTCAATTATTCAACGCAAGGTGGCGCCAGGTAACGATATTGCACCCAAGGTACATTGTTTAAAACGGAAACAATTTTGCAGTGGCAGGATTTTACCGGATTAAATTGTTGGAGATACTTTCTTTGATTAATGAAAAATATTTCTTGAGAATTTTATTTTGAAAACAATCTTCACCACCTGCACGGGAGGCTCACTTTATTCTTTGAAATCAGTGTGTAAAGTTGCAATATATTTTCTAGAGTGCAAAGTAATTTTATGCAATTTTTTGATTTGTTTCTTTACGTTAGCTGGTAGGATGGATTTATGAAAATCGTAATATCGCGCGGTATATAAACGAAAACTATTGTAGGTAAAATTCATAAAAATGCCTAATATTTTAAAGTGTAAAAATATGTCCTGTATTTCGCGGTAGCTATCGTCAGAAGAAAAAAACTTAGGTATGTTCATAATAAAATATTGCAACTCTAAACTCTAAATAAATACATATTAAATACTAACCTCGTCCTTCCCCTTAACGACACACATTTTGACGTCATTCTCCGGCGAGTACCAAACCAGCCGACGCTGTTCTGTCAAGTCGGTCAAACTGAGGTTGTACACCACATTTCTGAAACAAACAAACAAAATCGATAAACAAACTAGAAACGGAATATCTTGCTAGTAGTATGAACTACTTATTAGTGATCCTGATTAACGATAGACACAATACATTTAATACAGTGGAACCTGGATAATTGCAATCTCAAGGGACCGGCCAGTTTTTGTCAATTAACCAGGTTTTTCATTTAAGCAGGTCGTGTCAATTAACGAGGTTCAAAAAATTGTTGTGTCAATTATAGAGGTTTTCATTAATAGAGGTTGCGTTCTGACAAATTTCTTTTATGGAGGTGCAAAAAACCATTTAAAGTAGATTTACACGCTTACGTTCTGGGTTTCTGGTCTATATATTGCTTTTCTCTATACTTGCACTTTTACACTACATTAATTACCACTTTATTTTCTTATCATTTGGGTTTAAAAAATTCCCTTGAATTGTAGAATAAAGTTTTATTAGAATGTAAAAAGCATACTTTGTTTTTTATTGATCAAAACTATTTCACCTACTACAGGCCAGTGATAGATACCCAATAAATAAATTGAATTCTGGATGGAGATATAAATAAAATTATCATTGCTATTAAAAAATTGTTTCTGCTGTCTACAACTACATTATTTCAATTACAGAGGTAATAAGTAAGACTCGTTTCAATAATAGAGATAAAAAAAGAGCAAAAATAACGGATTTTTTTAGCACAGTGTCAATTATAGAGGTCTTAATTTGCGATGTGGTCAATTACAGAGGCAAAATTACGAAAAGCACTAAAATCTAAATTGCAATTATAGAGGTTCCAAAATTTCAATTATAGAGGCCTTTTGGTCTGAAGGGACCGGGACCGGACTTTTGATTGCAATTATTGAGGTTTTCCATTTATCCAGGTGCCAATTAACCAGGTTTCACTGTATATTTTATTTACATTGGAGTATTTTTATTATGTTAGGATAGATATATTCCTAACGTAAGCTACTCGCTTCTTAGTCGCCGGTGTGACAGCTATTCAAGATAGTCCCAGACAAGGACTAATTTATTTTTTGGACTAACAACACAGAATCAATAATAGTACTAGGTACAGAAGATTCACTCTCTTAAAAAACGCGTCTGTTACGATTAGGACAGATACCTATGACCGCTAGGTGGCGACAGCGCCACGCGCGGCTTATGGCTAACCACCAAAATTGGTGTGGGACGGATGTACTTGTAGCTACCTGTAGCAAAGCGACGAAATCGCGGAGTGAGCCACGCCTGCTAACAAGGACTCCTCGTTAGTTCAAAAAATAAATTAAATGACATTACGCCTGCTTGCTTAGCAACGGCCTAAAACAATAAAATCAAGTAAAGTCGAAAAGGATTTTCTTTACTGCGTCTCTCGAGTTCTAAAAAGGCTTCTTCAAACAATCGTTACGGAGTTGTTACCGTGGCCACTCTCCACCTAATAGGCTCGCCCAGACCTCGGCCAGCCCACGTAGACCTCTCGCGAAACAACAGGAACACCTCGTTATCCCAGGTTTATGTTTATTTCGGGGAACGTGGTAGCTCATTTTAAGATGGAAACATGTGGCCTCAAAGTTATAAGCATAATGTTTGTTCGTGGTTTTAATCGAACAACTTGGAGTTGGAGATTTCAGGTGAAGTTTGCTGGAACGATTGTTGCCTTCAGTGGCTTTGGAACTGCGCTATACAGCCGAGTTAAATTCGTCTGTGAGCAGCCTTTGGTGAGAGTTGTATAAGGACTCTAAGGTTTCAAATAGGTAGATGTCATGGGAGCTGTAATTATGAAAACAAGCAAGTAGTTGGTGAAGTTATAATAACTATATTTCAAGATTTTACCCGGTTTACGTAATATGGCGTATTCTGTTTGTAATAACAGGTTATGAATTTGGTTTTGTTATGGATATCATCTGCCATTGTCAATAGTGACCTTTCTTGTTAATGACAGGCCACAGGCTCTGTAAAGCCTGACCAGGAATATATGATCACGCGCCTGTTGCGGAATTTCACTGGAACTAAATTTTTATACTATACTGAACTCCGCTTAACAATGATCATGTATTACTGGTCATATTGAAATTGTCTCTGAATGATGAATTTACTAGTGACTTTTGTTTACATAGTTAGCAAGTTTTATAGAATGACACTTTACCGATACCGATTCTAGAATATTGCAAATTGACTCAAGATAAATTTTTGATTTTTTTGAGATTGATTTCGTTCGTGTTTGTTCAAAGTGAGTGTTCCTTAAGCGTAACCTATCAGGCTTTACTTGACTTCATTTTGTTTTAGTTACGAGAACCCAATGTGTATAGGTATACCATGCCGATCATTAAAAAGAACTAGGTAACCTGTAGGTTGATATGTACGAGACAATTTATTGTTCTTAGTCGTTAAGTTTAAAATATCTCCAAGTACAATACCTATAGATCTGAATAGTGACTAAACTTAGAGCAATTCATAAAGTTTACCAAAGCATACCTGCGTCGACATAATTGCGAAACTCTTCTCACCTTAATTAAGATATTTGGCACGAAATTTGATAATTTAAAGAAATTATGGCGTAAACTTCCCCAATTATAAGTCTCGAAATAGCCGGTACTTTCTTACATAATGCCTTTGAGATTTAGCAGATGAATATTTAACATAGTCTTACGACTTACCTACTAGTCTTAAGATTAGGTACTTTGTTTTTGGTATTGAATAATTAATTTCTAAGACCGGAAATATAAGTTATATTAACTTTAACAAAGCTAGTTCGATTTCGGGGTTGGTCCCATAGTTAAAGTTGCTCAGTATGTAATCCCAAAACCTTCCTTTTTTTGGCGAATGCACTTTTTTTTGGCCACTTTGTGTATTAGTAGGATAAACGACATGTAAAGCCTATAACAAAAACTAGTTTGGTTTAAGCCATTGCCTCCGTCTATTGTCCTGAACAAACTGGTGTCTGCGGTTTTAATCAGCGAACTTTTACCAACTTGTCCCACAGCGGACGACCGATTATGGCGTGGAAAATTAAACAAGCTGGACATTGAGCCTACCTACTACATAGTAATTTTATAAGTAGAAGTATATATCGATTCTGAATACATGTATGTATTATATATATTTACAATAAGCACCAGTAAAAAAAAACATTGTAACAGTTTAAAGAACTCAGCAGATGTCCACACTGTCCTCAATATACTCGTACGTATGCAAAATGTGCGTGCTAAAACACTTTAAGTACTTTATATCAGTAGATAAATTAGGTACTAATCCCTAAAACGACGTAGTAGATATGGTTACCTGTGTGGGTTACCGTTAAAGAGTGTGACACAGAGTGTTGAAAATTCAATTAAGAATTCTAGCCCGAATGCCGAATAATTACAGAGTGCAATACGAGTACATAAAACGGATATACTTATATCTTTTTTTTAGTGTTATTTTTTGGGTATAACTACAGGACGTGAGTACCGAGTACGTCCAAATTTATATATTGAAGGTGAAAAAGTCCTGTGTTAGAACTATAATTCATGTCCAAAGTTATAAAGCGCATAACATAAAACTGTCTCCCCCTGGTGATCAAAACCTTCACCATAATACCATTACGATGCCTCGAGCACACGATCGCGTTAGTTCGATATCTTGTGTGCGAATAATGCATTTCTTTGTCATCTAATACCAGAGGGGCTTTCTCGAAGAAACGGGAAATGTCTCTAATTTACCGACAATAACGAGTAGGCAGCCAATTTGTGGCTAGTAGGGCTCATATTTTATGCGCTAACCGTTTTTTGTTGTGCAGCGAAGTGGCATGACGCAATCAAGCCGACTGTGTATGGCACTCACGATCCGAGCCCCGACAGCTGGCTTTAACTAGGTTACTATAGGGCGCGGGCGTAATAAACAAATGGATTCAGATATACAACGCTAATGGGGAATGGACATCGTTACATACTCTTTGTTGTTATAAGTGTTATAACTTTATCCAATCTATAGCGAGCTATGTAGGTTACACTTAAAATTTGCCACCAAGCGAATATTTTCAGATATTCTTGCGAAATATTTTGGCATCAAGCCGGGTCAGCCGAAGGGCCAACACAAAGACACATCCTTTGTCAATTACGCGCTTCAGTGATTCCCGCCAAAAGGCGGCCATCTTGGCCGCTGTGCGACGGATCGTCAACGCCATCTATTGTTCGGACACTTGCCCATGTTTTTGTGTTCTCTTGTCCATTCCGCGTCGCAACGCTATTTGATTGATGGTCTGAAGTTACAATTATTTTCGTGTCTATCCTATGACCGTGGCTTTTCTTTGTCACGCGCGGAATATATATCTATTTGTGACAGATATTTGTTATTGATAGATTATAAGCAATTAAACGTTACATTTTAGTTATAAATTAATTTGAATGAGGCGGCAGTGGGTGCCAATCAGAGTCTCACTCATCAATAAACATGACGGACTCACGCCCGATGATCGAAACGAAATGAAAACATCAAATATGGCGATGCTTGTAAAACGAGATTTACATAATAAATAATATTATTGGCTTAATTCGTCAGCCTGTTTTTGAGGCCGCTACGGGATATGTCAATATAATTATTATTTTTAAATCTAGTAGGCAAGGGTAGTTGCAGTACCCTAGATAACAGTGTAGGTATTAAAGACATGTATAAGTATATTTAATAGCTATGAAACTACTAGTATAATTAACATATACAGGTGTCTATCTAGCTAACCTACTAATTATCTCTATCTAGGTGTTCGTGTTTAGAGTTGGCCCAAGAAAACTCTGCAGTGGATATGATAGGCCACACGCTAAGTGTCATTTATACGTCATAATTGCATAGAAGTGTGACGTTTAAAATAATACTGTACTGCGTGGGCTATCAAATCCGCTGCAGACTTATCATAGTCTGACTCTAGTTAAAATTGACGTGAGTAGTAGTAAAAAAAAATTTTTAGAATTTAATCACAAAGTACCTCAAGCAAAAACTAATCACTTTACCTAAGTTATATTTCGCCTGGTCTTAAATTCTGTAGATGCAATAGAAAGACAGTCAGACAGACAGTCCGTCCGTGAATTCCTTGCCTTTCTAGAAAGACAAGGAATTCAGCCCCTAATGTGCATTTACAGCTACAATCACTATTTCAAGCCATCGTTTTGTAGTTTGTCGACTTTTAAACACAATCTTCGGATTACTAAGGGTCCATAAAACATCCCTTAACAAGGTGCAGTAAAACGCAACGAAAACATAGGGGAGACAAAGGAATTGTCGTCGGAAGAATATATTATTGGCGTATCTAATTTGTGACGGGGAACAAACTGACTTTATCGCGTCCCCTTCAGGGATCTGTAAAAAGGTTCTTTTTTGGTGAAAATATGTTACAGCTGTTATCTTAGAAATAAATAAATATTATAAGACATTTTTACACAAATTGACTAAGCCCCACGGTAAGCTCAAGAAGGCTTGTGTTATAGGTACTCAGACAACGATATACTCGTATGTAATATATAAATACTTAAATACATAGAAAACAACCATGACTCAGGAACAAATATCTGTATCATCATAGGTACAAATATATGCCCTTACCAGGATTCGAACCCGGGACCATCGGCTTCATAGGCAGGGTCACTACCCACTAAGCCAGACCGGTCGTCTTATACCTTTAAACGAGCAATTCTTGTATATTTATTTTTATATGTACCTATATATTTCGGGGATCTCAGAAACGGCTCTAACGATATCGATGAAATTTGCTATATGGGGGTTTTGGGGGGCGAAAAAACAATCTAGCTAGGTCTTATCTCTGGGAAAACGCGCATTTTTGAGTTTTTGTATGTTTTCCGAGCAAAGCTCGGTCTCCCAGATATATTATTAACTAATTAAGAACGCAACTAGACTATGACCACATAGACCACCTATAGTCGCACCAATAAAAGTCTGCAGCGGATTTGATAGCCCACGCAGTGTAAGTGTTATTTATACGTCATAATTTCATAGAAGTTTGCATAGAAGTTTGACGTTTACAATGACACTTGCACTGCGTGGGCTATCAAAATCGCTGCAGACTTTTTACGGTCTAACTCTATGATGGTTTAATTATAAAATTTGACGTATATGATCATTTCTATGATAAGACAATTGCGGCCTTAGTAATCATTTAACATTATAAATGTATGTATTTGTACTTGTTTAAGGAGAAATCGAGATAAAAATTGATATTATACGTATAATAGCTCTTGTAAAATAAAGTATTAACAATAAAACTGAAACACATTTTTTGTTTGAAAAACTTACAGGCCTATTATCTCGAAATCCGCGAGATAATCACAAGATCTAGAGACGATTTAGAGATCAACTAGATCTACATTAGATATCGATTAGATGTGACTTGGATATCTAAGTCATAACTTGTCGAAATCGTTCAAGAGGACCTCCAGAATCGCGGAAACGTCAAATTTGACATATCTATCTTACAAATATCTTTAAATTATCCATATCGCAACTTGTTGAAGTCTAGTAGAAATCTAATTCATATTCCGAATCGAGCCGTACTTCTGCGTTAGTAGCGGGAAAACATAACTACCTAACTATATAGCTACCAAAAAAAATGTAAAATAGTTTCACCAAAAAATTTGTCACAATAGCTGACCCGTCGCGTGTCCAATCAAAAGTGGATTGTATAATGTCACAGTTGGGCCGTGACATTCATCATTCCGGATTGCGAACGGCCGACGAAAATAGTGTTTCTAATTAAATAACGCTCCAGCATGATTCATTTTATTCATGGCCTAAAACTGAATAATTAATTTCAACAGAAATATTGGACTGGAATTCTAAATTAACGTTGTATTCGTGGAAATAACTTGTATTTTAGTGTCCTTTAGTTAGATATATATGTCGAATCCTGGTCTGGGGTACCGTCTTCAGTAGGTTCGTGCATGATTGTAATCACAAAATAAGATGCAATACGTGCAGTTCAAATGTGTATTTTCAAATCACAATCACAATAAAAACAAAAACTTAAACGATTACTTCGATACAAATCGATTTAAAATAATCTACTTTGGAAACGTGGTGTGTTCGTCGCAGAACTAGTTTAACGTCCGTCACGATTGAAGGCACGATCAAGAATGGCGGCCATGCCTCCTTTTCCCCACCAAGTCTTGTCATCAGGTTCGTAACTGTCACTTTTGTTTACCTTGAAGTTAGCCAACCAACCGTTACTAGTTCTGCGCCGACCGCACCCAAGCAAAATGCTTGACGTTTCCGAGAACTGCCAATAGATGGCGTTACAAGTTACAAAATCAGTAAACGCTGGCACCGACGTAATTACAAGTTTTTAAATCTATCGCGTGCGACACCAGTGTCGTCACCCTGCGACACGGCCATCTTGACATCTCACACGTCCTCGTGTGAGCGAGCCGTATCTGAAAAGTAAAATAAATTTGCAACAGTATTTGCTCTAAAGCTCGGCCAATCTGACCACGTGAATAATAAAAAAAGTTGACCGTGTCACAAGGTACTGTCTTAGTAATATTTGTATGAGCATAACTGACAATAGGTAGTTATTAACCTATAACAAAATTACGTCACTTTTCGCTCAAACTCTGCTTAAGTATCGTTTACGCTACTTGGACAATGTCAGAGTAGGGAGCGTTAAGATGTCCGACTCTCATGGACAATCCTCAAGAACGACCGAAATCCATGGACAATTCCTGAGGATGACCGATATTCATGGACAATCCTGGGGTAACCGACAGCCACCTTGCCTTAACCAAGTAACTCCGAGGATAACCCCAGGATGACCGACTTTCCTGGACAATCTCCAAGGCTGACCGAACTCCATGGACAACCCCTGAAGACGACCGATATTCCTGGACAATCCTCTAGGGTGACCGAACTACATGGACAACCCTGGAAGACGACCGATATTCCTGGACAATCCTCTAGGGTGACCGAACTACATGGACAACCCCGGAGGACGACCGATATACCTGGACAATTCTCAAGGGCGACCGAAATCCATGGACAGCCACTAAGAAAGACCAACACACTTGACTAATCCTCAAGGACGACCGAATCTCATGGACAGCCCCTGAGGACAGCCCAAAGTCACCACTGACCGTGACCAGTAACACATCAGAATAAAATTGCATCAACGAATACGAGAGATTGACAATAAAAACATCATGATACATTAAATAATACGTTTCTTATTTCTCCTTACTTCAATTATCTGCGTCACTGTCGATAACCTCATTGTCAATAATTTCAAAATCATTGTCTTCGTAATTACTGTCAGGCATTTTTCGAAGTCGGTCGTGTGCGTATTTGTAAGTGCGGTTGGAATTAAGAGCTCGAAGAATATACCGGTCTCCATCTAGAACTTCTACAACCTTGAAAGGGCCCTTGAATTTGGGGTCAAGCTTTGTTTGATTTCGCTCCTCGTTCTTTAGCAAAACAAATTCACCTGTGGAGAAGGGTTTCACCTTTGCTTTAGTAGAATCAAATCTTACTTTGTCATTCGCAGAAGCTCTTTCCATACACTCCACTGCCTGAATCCTAGCTTGATTGATATCAACTTCCGGTTCTTCATCGCCAGCAAACATAATATCAAGAGGTCGTGCAACCTTACCAATTAGAAGTTCCAACGGGCTGGCCTTTGCGACTCGGTGCATAGTGCAGTTAAGAGCAAGCTGAACGTCAGGTAGAGCATCTTGCCAAGATCGATTGCTGGTTTCAACTGCGGTCAGCATATTTTTTAAGGTACTCATGGTACGTTCTACCTGACCGTTGGCTCGTGAACTACCTGTTGCTATTAGATGAAGTTTTACGTTGACCGAGTCACAATAGTCTTTAAAGTCTCTGCTGGCAAAGCACCGGCCCTGATCAGCTATCAGGCGAGTGGGCGCACCAAATAAAGCCACACTAGCTTTGACAGCCTTAATGCTGCTAGCCGTATCTATATTGAGAGTATGATGCAGCAATACATACTTAGTAAACGCGTCGATCAGCACAAAGACGTATTCCTTCTTGTCATTTTTTCCGCTCAATTTCCCGGTAGCGTCGACGTGCACAGTGTGCCATGGGATTGCTATCTTAGGTATAGGATACATATTCGCCTGTACTTTACCTGAATGAGATTTGGAGATTTTGCATGTGATGCAGTTCTCGACAAACTTTTTCACGTACTTTGCCATGTTGTCGAACCAGTAGACATCATATACCTTCTCTAACGTTTTTTCCCATCCTAAATGCAGTAAGCTCTCGTGAACGTTATTAATGACAGACCAGCGAAAGGATCGAGGAACTATTGGCAAGCAACGAGTCTTACCGTAACGCTGGATTTTACGATGAAGGATGCCCGATCGAATTTCGTAAGTTTTGGCTACATCAGCTTGCAGCTTCTCTTCTTTTAAGTCAGTCATAAGTTTCGAAAGCTCCTCATCCTTTTGCTGTTCTGCCATCAACCAATTATCAGTCAAGTTAGTCAGGTTCACTTTACCTTCTCAGTCATGACGCTATCACACTTAGTCGGCAACGGATTTCTCGAGAAGAAGTCAGCATGGGGCATTCGCTTGCCGCTTCGGTGTACAATGTCGAAATCAAATCCTTGTAGAAACGCCCACCACCTATGAACGCGTGGTGTTAAGTCTAACTTTTTCCGGGTGGATTGGAGAGAACTACAATCTGTTACCACAACAAATCTGCGCCCGTGTAGATACTGCCGGAAATGCTTGACGGCGTTGACAACCGCGAGAGTCTCTAACTCATAAGAATGGTATTTAGACTCCGCGGCCGTCGTGCGCTTGCTGTAATACGCGATCACGTGTGACTTACCATCTTTCAGTTGCATTAAGACACCACCGTAGCCCATCGAACTCGCGTCAGTATGCAGTTCTATTGCAAGCATTGGGTCATAAATTGTAAGTACCGGTTCACTGGTGAGAATCGTAATTATCTGTTGCCTAACAGCCTCGTGCTCCGGTTTCCAGTCTATCTTACCGTTCCCAGAAGTCAGCGAATACAAGGGAGTCATAATCTGTGAAAACTTCGGCACGAACTGCCGAAAGTACGTGGCCAACCCAATGAACGAGCGTAGCTGCGTCACTGTCTTTGGCGGTGGTACGGCTGTTAGAGCTTCGATCTTACGGCTATTGGGGCGAATTTGCCCCTCATTTACCTCGTATCCAAGATACTCAACTTTGCGCTTCAGGAAAGCGCACTTTTTGTGATTTAACGAGAAACCCTTTTTAGCGAGAATATCAAGTACCACCTGCAGCCGTTCCAGAGCCTCATCAGCGTCTTTTGCTACTATGAGCACATCATCCATGTACACCACAACGTAGGTATTCACCAGATCTCCGAGAGCATGAATAAGAGCGCGCTGAAAGACCGAAGGCGCATTACGGAGCCCAAAAGGCATTGTAAGATATTCGAAATGACCTTCAGGGGTCACAAAAGCTGTCCTCTCAATGGACTCTGGCTCTATTGCGATCTGGTGAAAACCTGACGCTAAGTCTAAAATCGAGAATACATGCCCTCCATGCAATCGAGCTATTTGATCCGAGATGAGCGGCAAGGGAAATCGGTCAGGCACAGTATTGTCATTTAATTCACGGTAGTCAACGCACATTCTGTCCGTACCGTCTTTCTTTTTGACTAGAAGTATTGGGCTTGCGAAAGGCGATGAACTAGGGCGAATCACACCTGCTTTGAGTAAACTATCAACTTTATTTCTTACAACTTGTCGCTCATCGGGGCTCAATCGGTAGGGACGGCGGTTAACTGTTTTATGGGGGTCTTTTAATCGTATTGTCATAGGTTCAGTATCAGCAGCGGATGTCGGTATGGCAGTTGTAAAGCAATGTTCAAAACATTTCAAAACCTCTAACAATTTGGGCTTCATGTCCGGGGTACAATCAGTGTCAATTTGGTCAAGGTCAATTTTAGTATCTGCGGCGAGGTCACATGATTCGACAACTCGGATTTTTCCAAATTTTAATTTATCTGCTGTCATGTGGATAGCCAAACCCATAGCTAACACTTCGCGTCCAATCATGATTCCATGCCGCAAACAATGGTCAGGTAATACGTGTAAGAGAATCTCTAATGTAATGCCGTCGATCTCTATAGTGGTCAAAATTTGAATTGTCGAAATGGTAGAGCCTCCTACACCAGTCATAGTCACATTATCATATATCCTCTTGCCACTAAATTTACATGAGACTGATTCCTTAACTAACGAGCACTCCGCTCCAGAATCATAAAAGAATGGCAAATGCTCACCGTTGTGACGTAGAAGTCCTGTAGGGGAATCCACGGCGCAGACATCGACGCGCTTTTGCTTCGAGCTGCTGGTCTCGCTGCTACTTCCATCTTGACCGCTCCTCTTCGGACAGTTGTAGGCAAAGTGGCCCTGCTTCCGGCAATTGAAGCAGGTGACAGGTTTCTCAGTTGCTTGCTCCTTGATGGTAGCGTCGGTCTTCGTTCGGTTATCTTGTTGGTTAGCTTCCCTTTTTAAAAAACATTGTGGAGACCTATGACCAAGTTTGCCACAGTAAAAACACTTAATGTTTGCTTGAGCACTTCCCATACGGGGCTTCTTGGTGTCTGATTCGTCGTAAGTGTTGCTTGACGGAGCTTTTCTCTTCAAATATGACACCGCTTTAAGCTCTTGTTGCAATTGACTTCGGGTCTTAATGTCAGTTGTAAATGATAGACGTTGAACACGTGGCTCGTAGCGAGAAATGTGAGCTAACACTGTAGCGATAGCAATTTGCTCCGTAGTCAACCCATTCCACCTTGACATAATTGATGACATTAAACTGGAAGCATAATCAGCTAAGCACTCTTTATCATCTGGCTTTTTAGAATTAAGGTCTATGAGATAAGCAGCACTAGTCTCAGAGATATCGTACCTTGCTATGAACAGCTCCTTAAATTCATGCCAATTCATTCCGGCATAGGCTACTCTAGAAAGCCAGGTTGAAGCACGATTCTTGAGTGCGCGGCTTAAGGCAATCATTAAAGATGTTCCTTGACGGTGTGAGTCATCAGTACACAAATCCGCGGTAGAAATCCAGGCTCGTGCATCAACATCTTGCTTATCGGGATCAAAATCAGGTAATCGAAGTTCTTTCGACGTGGATGGCTGCGGCTTGTTTAGGGTTTGCAACAAAGCCATAAAATTTTTATTTTGTTGTTCCAAAAGAAGCCGCCATTTTTCATCGCTTCGCCGTCTTGCTGGTAGTCGTGGGGATTGGCGTCCGGATCCCACTTCTGATGTCGAATCCTGGTCTGGGGTACCGTCTTCAGTAGGTTCGTGCATGATTGTAATCACAAAATAAGATGCAATACGTGCAGTTCAAATGTGTATTTTCAAATCACAATCACAATAAAAACAAAAACTTAAACGATTACTTCGATACAAATCGATTTAAAATAATCTACTTTGGAAACGTGGTGTGTTCGTCGCAGAACTAGTTTAACGTCCGTCACGATTGAAGGCACGATCAAGAATGGCGGCCATGCCTCCTTTTCCCCACCAAGTCTTGTCATCAGGTTCGTAACTGTCACTTTTGTTTACCTTGAAGTTAGCCAACCAACCGTTACTAGTTCTGCGCCGACCGCACCCAAGCAAAATGCTTGACGTTTCCGAGAACTGCCAATAGATGGCGTTACAAGTTACAAAATCAGTAAACGCTGGCACCGACGTAATTACAAGTTTTTAAATCTATCGCGTGCGACACCAGTGTCGTCACCCTGCGACATATACAATCGCGAACGACAGCTAACTCACTACCCCGTATTGGAACTTTAAGACACGTCAATTAATAGATCTAGTAACGATATGGATAAGATGTGTCAGTGTCAAAAGTCACTTTTTTGATCGAAGAAACGTCACATTTGACACTGACATATCTAATCCATATTCGTTTCTAGATTAATTGATCTATTAATTGACGTATCTTACAGTTTGAATCGGGCCGCCATACGATTTCGATATGATTCGAATATCGGTTTGATTTCAGGTGTACGTTCGAATTGGCCTGTTGATGATTTTCTCATCGAAGCACTACGCTAAATTTGCTACGAAGCGAAGAAAGGCAGCTACGTCGTAGCGCTCGTAGCCTACTTCAACTTGCGCAGTGATCTGAGATCTCCTTTCTGGGATATACATAAAAACAATAGAAGTACTGCAGCAACATATTCTTCACCGTACACCTCAAAAAGGTATCGTCTTGGGTCGTCCCATTTGGTTTTTGTTAAGTTCTTAAATTAGTCCTATTCTGTTTTCATTCACCCATTCTACATTCGTCACAATCGTCGGTGGCTTTCGATGTAGAATGTGTGACGAAAGCAGAATACGACTAATTTAAGAACTTGAAGAAAAACGAATGGGACGACCCAAGACGATACCCTCAAAAATAGGAAACCAGTTCGAGTCACAAATCGGGTACCTAGAGGTGAAACAAACAAGCGCGATCTTTCCAGACAACTTTTGGGTGACAGACTTACGGCGCGATTCGGCAAATGAATTAGAGATTAACTAGATATACGATATAGTAAAGATATGTGACGTCCCATGAGTAAAGGTACCTTATGGCGGTTGGCGCTTACGCTATTATTAACGCCGCTCCAATATTATTTCGGCGCTATGTGACGTAAGCGCCAGCCGCCATAAGGTAACTGTTTCCGTGGAACGTCACGTATCTTCACTATTTCATATCTAGTGAATCTCTAATTAATTTCCTGAATCGCGGCGCCAGCCGTCATAAGGTACCTTTTGCAGTGGAACGTCACATATCTTTATTATTTCATGTCTAGTGAGTCTCTAATTCATTTCCCGAATCGAGCCGTTATTATGATAAAAAATAAAATACAATAAATTTTAAGAATTGAGTAGATCTTATCGATACTTGTGCGAGTTGTGCGTTTTACCGATTTCTGACGTCTATAAGTAAATTATTAATGCACTTTTTCACAGTCTTACACACACACACACACACACACAATATGACACACAGTTTTTTCACAGTATGACAAGGAATATTCGAACCCTCTCCCTAACGGATAATTTTGCCGTTAATATGTTATAATTAAGTACATATATAAGTTTAAATCAGTCGTCATACATAGCAAACGCAGCGGACATCCGCATCCGAACTGCAGCGATCTATCCACATTGATTGATGCGTCTCCTGCCGGCTGACACAGTGAACATAGTGGAGGTATTCTCACTTTATACTCGTAGGTACAGGAGTTAAGCTCTATCTGCCCGATTCAAACTTTATGATACGTCAATTCAATCTAGAAACGATAATATATGGATTAGATGTGTCAGTTTCAAAAGTGACGTTTTTGTTTAAAAAAACGTCAATTTTGACGCTGATATATCTAATCCATATCGTTTCTAGATCTATTGATTGACTTATTTTAAAGTTCGAATCGGGCCGTATACCAAGTCGCGTGTCTTATAACTACAACAAAGTTAGTAAAGGTTTTGGATACTAGGACTTTATACTCTATTACTGCCGACATTTTTCATTTCTTGATTTTTAGGCCTGGATTACAAGGTGCAACTTACACCTTTTTATTTCTCATTATGTGATCAGCCATATACAAAATGTAATTGAATATGTCAATGACATAATGATACTATTACATTATTTATATTAGTATATGAGGTTAAATTAGAAATAAGCTGTAACCAAAAAGATTTTTACAACCACTGTTTGCAAAATAATCGACTGAAACACATCCATCGGTCGTTCGCTTGATGACAGACTAACGGCGCGATTCGGGAAATGAATTAGAGATTCATTAGATATGAAATAGTAAAGATATGTGACGTTCCACAGCAAAAGGTACCTTATGGCGATTATTAACGCCGCTCCAAAATTATTGCGGCCGCCTTACCTTAAGGTACCTTTTGCCGTGAAACGTTAGATACCTTTACTATTTCATACACTGAGAGAAAAGTACAACAAAAACACACTTAGAATTACAAAAATAAACTTAATGCGGGGACAAGGAGAGTTAACTAATAGGAACAAATTGACTTTTGCAATTTCTATTAGTTCTTGCAATTTCTATTATCTGTTTGTTGAAATTATATTTGGGATTACTAAGCTGTTTGTAGAAATAAATAAACTTTACAGAAATAGTGAGACGTCCATAATTATTACTAAAACTTCATTTTATCCCCCAGTACAGAACTGTTTTTTAATTCCTGGTGATGATTTTTCTCTCAGTGTATCTAGTGTGAAGTGTAGTGTAATACATTAATTGAAGCAAGTGACGCTACGTTACTGTTAATGATAACTGTACTGTGCTGCTGTCAGAAGCGACCTGTCCAATGCTTTACATACACTACGAGTACATGTATCACATCATTTACCTTTTTGGAGCGAATATTTATGGGGTGGTGTTATTATAAGTTGATTTAAGGTAAATTGAACTGACGGCGAAGCGTTAAATGGATTTTATTATAGTAGATTTCCTTAAACTGTACCAATGTTGAACTATCAGCACAGAATAAATAATAGTACTAGGTGCTATCAGGTACCTAAATATTTAGTGCATATATACATATAAAGGTATGAATGTCTGGTCAAGCGATATTTCTGAATATGATATAGAATGTCAGTTTTGTAATATCGAGCAGCGTGAAAATAACTATCTATGTTCTTTTATTACAGCTTTACGAAAAACAGCTCGCTCCATCGTAGGCCACGTCTACGCCTCGGCTAGTCTGTGGCCATGAGTAAGCCCATACATAATAATAATAATAAAAAAAAAAACGCGGATAACAATAAAAGTCAATCTAAAAATAAAGGTAAAACAAACGTATTCCGTTTCAAATCTCGTTAGTCACATGTCAATTTAACTTTTGTGTTTGTTACGTTATAATATCCGGGAGGAAGGAGGGATATAAAAACCAGGTTATTATTTACCCCCGTAACGTTATAAAAAATGATAATATTATTAATGACATTATACTTATTACATAATGACATTACCTACTCAAAAACTCTAATTCATAAATAGGTATTTATAATATGTGCTTGTATTGTATCGACTTTGAATAATACTACTACTGGCGTATTTTGTCCGTGACCGCAACTCCAGACCTCCACCCTGCGACCCTAACCAATATCGGTTCAAATATGAACCCATTGAAGTATTAAGCAGCACACATATTATTATGAAGTATACTCTTGTGCTCAAAGAATTCAAATTCGAACGCAGCCAAATTCGCCCGACCGATGCAATTTGTTTGCGTGCACTCGACACGCGGCGATATTGGAAAAGTTTACGAGTCCGTTTAGAACAATATCAATAGGAGGTTGGGGTACTGCGCGTGCTTTTGACTGTACAAGCGCAAACACACCTGAGGACTTGAGTGTGAGAGAGTTTAAATTTACTATTGACATCGATAAATCGACCTACTCACTAAAGGGGCCCACAGATTACCAGGCCGCGTAGCCAAGATGCCAATCGCTCACGCTCCGAAGCGATCGAAACGCAACTGTCACCGTCGCACTAATATGGAAGAGTGATAGAGAGACATAAAGCTTTTCGTTGTCGAAGCGATAGCGATTGTAACCTTGGCTAGGCCGGCAGTTCTCCGGACGATATCAGCCTGTCAGTTGTTCAGAGCTGCCAAATTTTGCGTTTAACCCTTAACCCCTCGAACGTCAGTGTCAGAAATTTGCTACTGAACTAAAAACTTTTCAACTGTTTATTACAGTCCAAATTGTCTGGGACGGATACGGGACAAGGCAGTTGTGGGGTTAACTGCCTTGTCCCGTATCCGTCCCAGACACATTGGACTGTAATAAACAGTTGAAAGGTTATTAATTCAGTAGAGAATTTTTGACACTGGCTTTCCAGGGGTTAAAACGAAACAGGAGCTGAGATTTAAATATTTTAGGTAAATATACCCGTCTCGCTAACGGAAGTGGCTTCTAAAACTAGTGCGATAAGAACAAGGCGAAAAATCCTGCGTAAAAATCTCAAAAATCGAGGTTATGTACTCGACTGTTTCCTCCTCCAAAACTTAACCAATCGTAACCAAATATGAAAATCTAAATAATTATGAAATTATCTATGTCGGACCGTTTTGCTTTTTTGGCTAATTGATATCAGTTTTGAATACCACGCCTCTCATTGGGGCATAGTCAATTAGGCCATTTCGGCCATTTTTGAAGGGCTCTAGCGCCTTAAAAAACAAAAATATAAAAAAAACTAAACGGTCCGACACAGATAATGACAATATTAATCTGTGTTGAAATAATCATTGCTCTAGCATCAAAACCCACGGAGGAAACAGTCGAGTACGTTTGTATGAAGAAATGACCACTCCTGTTGGCTCTTAATTGACAGGCTGATATCGCCCGGCGAACTAGTAATCAGTGGACCCCTTAAGTAATTAGACACCTCAGATAAATGATATATCATTACTAAATTAATTATATTATCATATCCCTATAATAACATGTCGTGTCGTGATCCTTCCTTCCTTCGTAAGACCACTTCTACAAAAATGTGTTTGTTAAAATGACTCCCGTGTTTATGGTTTCTTAATACACTTTGTATGATTTTTCAAATAATGGTGATACATAAATTTGTCCTTTCACATAACAACATAGTAATTATCGATACAGTAATGGATCACAACGTTAATTAGGTCGCTATCGACCGGTCAAGACATCGGGCTTGTTAGTTGCATCCGGTCACTCGGTCGTTAGCAAACTTCCTATCGAACCTACCTCGTTAGCTGTAAAATATTACGTGTTCGACCAAATCCATCAAGCTGAAGGCGAGAGAAGTTGTTTTACGTAATTAGTTTCAAGATGTTAGCTGTTATCAGCAATAACATAATTAACTATACATATAAGTAAGATTCCAGACTAACTTTCCTGGTTTGCCAATAACATGTGAATGGCATTTAAGTAAATAGTAGTGTAAAAGTGTACTATTTTTGGAAGCATGATATCGCATATCATATAGGTACACAAAATGTCACGGAATTTGACTATGTTTCTTTAACTTGTTAATAAGACATACAATCAAACAACGTAATCGAACCTAAATATATCTAAGCTTGCGTTTTGTAGCTTCAAAATAGACTAAGGACTTTAACGACTTAAACTCACGATAGGCAGACTTATACGCGAGCAATAAAGTCTTATCGAGGCAAGTTTGCGATGTTTGTCATCAGCATTTGACTGTCAAATGGGCACTCACGTGGATTGGTTGATATACGGGCGTCTTGGAAGCGTTTTTACATGGCGAACGGCTGGCGTCAATATTGGAAAAGTTGGGGCGCCCGCCACCGGCCTCCAACTGAGAAATTGTGCTTCACATGCGACGAGATTTATTGCAATTGTTTCCCAACAACATTCATCGTTTATTTCATCGAATTTATGATGTTACCTTGAGACAATGTTTGTTTATTCCGTAAGCGGTTCGATGTTTTTCGCGACGGCTTAACTTTCCGCTTTGGATGGCTTTGGGGCACCGCTCTGATTGCTTGCCGAAGTTTTTGGCGATGAAGTGCTTCCACGTTCCGTAGTTACCCACCATATTTGACCAAGTTTGTAAAAGTTAGTTATGGTTGGTAAACTCGTAGGAAAACATGAATATAACTCGGTGTAATGTTGGAAGGATTAAATATCAACACGTAATACCTTTGTATAAGTGTCTGGTCGGGTATTATATTTAAATGGGATGGAAATTGACACACACAGATTGCTATGCTGTGTCATTCAATGTATCTGAATTTTTTATGCCGTATTTTCTTAACAAGACTTGTCATGTCAGACAAATAATTATTGCGCTCCAAGCCGGCGATAATATGGTGGTACGGATAGCCAGACAACAGAACATCATCAGTTCACGTTGCGAATAAACGACATATGATGTGTTGCAAAATCTGTGATACATATACATATCCCTGAACATATGCAAATGGAGGCATTCATTCACACCACGATGCATATTTACTTAACGAACCGAAATAAATAAAAACAACAATCACAATCTCGCCAGCAACTAACTATACGAGTATTACACAAGTATGTATGCAAATCACACTGTAATGTATTCATACGTAGCTGCATACTTCGGAGCCCGATCAACTTTAAAATAACATTTTCTTCGTAAAAACGTGAATTCATATGAAATTCCCTCTTTGTCACAGTCCTCTTTTCAGTGTTATGACGACCAGCGTTATACGAGCCCCGGGAACCCTTTAAATCCGCAGATTGCGTGGGCAAAGAGTGCCGAGACGAAGAAATGCAGGTCTCATTAAACTGGTGGGTCCGACGTTCGCATACAAAATACAAAATTCTTAACATTTTAATTAAAAGCGTTCAAAATGCCGACCGCACAAAGCCTCGGGGCCCAATTGTTGTCTCGCTCTTTCGACGTCATGATTTATGGTGTAGGAATGGGATGGGTTGCCGGTTTTTGTTCACGTGACACCAAATGAAAAGTGTCATTTATATGACACACCCGAAATATTCATTTAGGAACATTGCGCTTTTTATTCTGCCTCATTCTAAGGGTTGGTATTACTAATTATCAGTTTGATGATGCCCTTTAGGTACTCTGTGTTTATTTTTACATTATACGTCCAATCATTGAGGCCAATTCGAACGTACACTTGACATCACAACGATATCTGAATGATGTCAGTTATTTATCTTTCGCCCCTGCGTCTCGCTTACGCTACTACATGTACGGACAAGTCCGAGTAAAATGAACGCGTGAATGATACTGAAATCATTTGATATCAAGTGTACGTTCGAATGGCCTCATTAGTCAAGTAATTGTTCATGAAAGCAAATAAATTCTAACAATTGGTTTAGGGCCCTATTCGAATTTTAAAATAGACATCTATTAGATATCTTTTAGTCATCACCAATATACGATAACGATATGTCTAAAATCTAACCTGTCAAATTTGCGCGATACTGGAGATACTCTTGAACGTTTCCCCCAGGATATGACTTAGAGATCCAATTCACATCTAATAGATATCTTACTCTATCTAACCTAAAAGTGACATTGGTTGCGCGAATCACGCTGCAAAAGAGAACTAGTTAATATCTAAACTATAATGTATCTAGATACGTTATAGTTTAGATATTAAAGACGACTCCATCCATCCATCCATCCATCCATCCATCCATCGATCCATTCTAGAATGGATCTAGTACCTGTCGTCTCTTGTGAATATCGAATATGGCAGTTAGTAAATTGATTACTAAGTAGTACTGTTTTTTTATCGCAATGGTATTGTATAATTCGGTAATCGGTTCAAAACAAATTAATTCAATTTCAGGTAAGCACTAATTGTTTGCTCCCGGGCCAGCAAATGATTCGCGCGATAGTATCTCGCGGCGAGATAGACTACCCGTCCCTCTTTGATAAACATAGTTAGAAAAAGACGGCTAGTATATCTCGCTGCTAGATATTGTCGCGCCATCACGTGCAAGGCCTACAGCCTAAATATAAAACGACTTGTACTTAATAGTTTTGTAACGCGTTTGGGCCCGATTCGGATTTTGAAATAGACATCTAATAGATATCTTTTAGACGTCACCAAGATACGATAACGATATGTTTAAGATCTAACCTGTCAAATTTGACATTTGCGCAATTCTGGATATACTCTTGAACGATTTCCACAGGATATGACTTAGAGATCCAATTCACATCTAATAGATATCTTACTCTATCTAACGTAAAACTGACATTGGTTACCCGAATCGCGCTGCAAAAGAGAACTAGTTGATATCTAAACTATAACGTATCTAGAATGGATCTAGTACGTGTCGTCACTTGTGAATATCTTGAAGTTCGAATACGGCAGTGTGTCTAGTTTCGAATCCCAGACTTACATAATGAACCTAGATTTAAGCAGATTACTGTGTGATACTAAATGACGCATTAATTAAGTCCAAGCCAATATACCGCTAATCTGTATGTATATCAGTACATGTTAGCCATCAGGGTTTACACTTACTACGTAACTAGGTCCGGTATCTCTGCCAAATAGTGATGGTTATAGGTTTTAGGACAATATCGATATTGTTAATAAGTCAATTATTATGTTATGTTCTGGAATATCAGCTAAGTATTACCGCGTTAATATAGAACATATACTGAATTTTTCCCATACTGAAAAAGTAAAAATGATGTTTACCAAAAGTAAGTAAGTACCTAATGACGTTATAAGTACCTATAGTAAGTAATCCAACACCCAAAGTAGGAAAATGAGATAAAACTCGGCAAAGTCTGGTGAATTATCTGTTTTCCCCTATTCCGATATGGTCCCCTACTAAACCCCAACGATGATAACGATTCCTAAATCATGGCTAAGACGCAGAGATTCTATACAATCTGCAATAGGTAGAGTTGCCATAATAGTCGGAACTGATAAGGGACAGTGGTATTCTAGAGCGCTATTAATTAATAAATATCATAGGACATTTTTACACAAATTGACTAAGCCCCACGGTAAGCTCAAGAAGGCTTGTGTTATGGTACTCAGATAACGATATATATAATAGGTACATAGAAAACAACCATGACTCGGGAACAAATATCTGTATCATCATACAAATAAATTCCCTTAAAATATGGGAGGTGATACTTAAATACGGTGACAGTCCCGTATATACGGGACGTACGGCAAGCCTAGCAATAGGGTACCGTGTTTTATGGGAGTTCTTTTGATGATTGCACTATACTTCCGCACTATGCTGTATAAATATAATTTTTTTTAGGGTTCCGTCAAAAGGAAAAAACGGAACCCTTATAGGATCATTTGTGCGTCTGTCTGTCTGTCCGATCACCCCCCCCCCCCCCCTTTATCTCCGAAATGACAGGAAAACTATTATTACAAATGTGCAGTCAAGCGTGAGTCGGACTTAAATACTTAGTTTTTGATCCGACCTCAACGGATTTTTTTAAAGACATTTTATTCAGGTTCCCCATGAAAGAGATTCCACTCTTTTCAGTTATTATTGCCTACGTCGATAGCTGCGTTTATAAATAATAGTTTAATTATTTATCATTTGTTATTTCGCAAATATATTAAAACTTATTGATAAACATGACAATAAAATTTGCTCGAGTATTCACCCAATAACAAGCAAAGTCAACATGCATATATTTTATGAAAGTAATCGCATACATAAATCCCAAACTAACGGCCGTATTCGAACTTCAAGATATTCACAAGAGACGACACGTACTAGATTCATTCTAGATACGTTATAGTTTAGATATCAACTAATTCTCTTTTGCAGCGCAATTCGGGCAACCAATGTCACTTTTAGGTTAGATAGAGTAAGATATCTAGTAGATGTGAATTGGATCTCTATAAGTCATATCCTGTGGAAATCGTTCAAGAGTATCTCCAGAATCGCGCAAATGTCAAATTTGACAGGTTAGTTCTTAAACATATCGTTATCGTATCTTGGTGATGTCTAAAAGATGTCTATTTCAAAATCCGAATCGGGCCCTAAGTTTAGGTACAAACACAATCTTTGTTCTATTTATAGGTACTAAAATTAATCTCCTCTAGTTAAGTAAATACAGGTCAACACTTCCAAATATCTGCAAATTCCTCCGCACCATTCATACTAAATTATACGCGGGCAAAACAAGTATTATGAATTGAATGACCCGCGAACCCGTCATTGCAAATATAATTATATCTCTATTGTCAGTCAAGGATCTATATTAGATTACGTCGTCACGACCGCCATTTGAGGCGTTGGATTTAGTAATTCGAGCGCAGAACGGCTCAATATTTAACGACAAACATGTCAATCACTTACCGAATTACCCCCAAATATCGGAGATAAGCACCCGCTACAGACAGGCTTTAATTTTATGTAAGCGACGCGACGGTTACGTTAGTACACATGCATCCTATATCGTATATAGAGAAGTACCAATTATGTGAAACGGGGTACTTAAGTCATGAGTGAGTAAGTCTTGAATGGAACTAATGGTTAAAAGAATAGAAAAATAATATTAGAAATTCTCAATGGTAGGTGCCGTCAATAATAAGACGTACGACGTCACGCTATCATATCTAATGGTAACATTCCATTTCTAACCGCAGCTGCACTACCGATACTGAACGCGTCGCTGTCATTGTCAATTTCCAACAGTAGTGCAGCTGTCGTTGGAAATGGACTGTCACCTTTAGAGTGACATTCCATTTCCAACTGCAGCTGCATTACTGTTCATATTACTATGGAAACGCGTCGCTGTCATTGTCAATTTCCATAGAAAATGAACAGTATTGCAGCTGCAGTTGGAAATGGAATGTCACTTTTACGGTTCGAATCCTATAGGTACCTATACCTACGTTTAGGCAGAGACAGAGACAACAAATTGTACTCAAAACTGGTAGTCTCAATACAAAGTTTCATTACTTAAATCTATTATTGAAGGCGTCACATTAGCGATGTCTCCGTTCCACATAATTTAAATGCTACTTAAATAGTTAAGAGACTACATATAGCGCTCCCTGACAACGTAAGTACCGAAACCGCGGTTTTGCTTGATCTCAAGAATATATAACGAAGACACACATACATATTTGAGGTAGGGTAGTAGTCTATATTTAATGCTCGTATGTGTTTACAAACACGTATTTAATCCGTATGCTTTTGATCTTACCCACGAACAGTGTGGAAGACTAAAGAGCTTCGGTCGGGCAGCAAACAGCAGGCAATTCGCAACAAATCCGACGGAGGTGCCGTCCTTACACACTTAACAAGTTAACTGATCTGTTTTCCCCTAAACTACTTTATTTGTTTAGGCCAAAACAAATAGGCACTACGTACAAAGTTTCCCAGGGATCGGTTGAAATTGCGTCTACGACTCGTGTATTGTTTTAGCGAAAGAACGCTGGGGTATGAACGAAATAATAATGATGTTTTACTTACATGCTATACTTGGCGAGAACTTTGCTGGCAGCTTTGAATAAGAATGTATTAACTTTAGTTTCCTTTTACTTAGGTCTTCTTTGTTAGACCATATTTGTAAGAATGTTATTCTTTTGTCCTACGTAAGTAGGGTAGGTATCTATTATATCTTTATATCTCTATCTATCCAATTTCTCTTTAAAGGGATATCACCAGTGGTGATTCACCACGTATATCTATGATTGTGTAAACTTTTCGAGCGCTTTGCTTGTTACGTGAAATGCGTGACAGCACGCGGTTTGCACTCAAGTTTGTGCGATTAACATTTTATTTAAGAAAATATAAAAATATCAGAAACATACTAATATTTATTTTCAGATTTAGGCCGTTGAGTTCACTTCACTTCGTACTATCTCAGGCCAAATCTTTAACAATGTGATATGCGGATCTAGCGACCAAAGTATTAATTTTCAGATAAGCTGTACTCTATGCATTATTGTGTGTACAGGTTGTCAGATTGGTGTTATTAGAGTGATGAATGCTAGTTACAGGGCTAAATCACGTTATTCTGCGTATCGGCGGGAGCTTGCATACGCCCTCGCATTTAGTTAATTCTAATTGAAGGGAGCCAGTTGCCCCTGAAGGGAACTTTAGCCCTTCGTTGTTTGCACAATATACTAAATTAGCTGTTTCCGTACCGTGTTTTAGAATTTCGACTGCTTTATTGACTTGGGTTTTACTTAAAGGAAATCCTATTCACGGTTATGCATGTTGAAATAAATTTTAAATAGGTTATTAACTCCGAAAGAGTTATAATATACATACGATACCACCTCGGTCACACATAAGCACAGAATAAATAATAGTACTACCGTACAGAAAGGAAGCTTCCTACAAAACCGAAGTTTGACAGCGGTTCAGGGTCGAATCATGCTATCCCTTTCTAATACATGGCACTATCCCTTTCGGCTAATTAGGGTTGTCAAAATTCAAGTGATTATCTTATCTGTGGTCGTGCACGCAAAAGGAAGTCAAGTGGTGCCAACCCTAATAATTGCTCGGAGCAATGCTGAGCCGAGCGGAGCCGAGTTTGGCCGAAGTCAGGAGCTTCGCACCCCTGACATAAGTCCATACCTGAGTACTAATAAACTGTTAAACATGAATAGTCGACGCATCCTAAATTTTGCCACGCTCCTCTTTGGTATCTGTAACAGTAAAAAGCCGGTGTACTTATTTGAGAAATTGACCATTTATCATCACATCAGACGTGGCCCCAGACTACTTTGCCCCAGGCAGAGAACCGCTGCATTCCGTGGCAGCTTTCGTTACGCCGCCACGAAGTGCTGGAATAATATTCCGCCACCAATCCGACAGAGCAGTACTATTGGTTCCTTTAAATCAAAACTAAAAGCGTACCTAATGGACCAACAAAGTTTTGCTGCCTGAAGTTTAATATATTTAAAAAAAAACCCGATCCCGTCATTATTACCTATCTAGCACCTTAGTTACTCACCAGTTAAGTAAGTTATTTATATTTATATATATTTATAATAGTATTAAATATTATTTATTCACGTCGTCCACGTGTCCCGCACTGTGCTGTCCCGCACACTCCGCTGGCTCCACAGAAAACCAGCGCCGTTGACCACGCTAGTCGTGCCAGCTGCATTGCTGAGTGGAGACCATTCCGGCTTCACATCTCTATTTCCACTGTTTTGTTTATCTTTGCCCTGTGCTTGTTTATAGATGTGTTATTTGTATTGATGTATTGTCTGAATAAATGATTTCTATTCTATTCTATTCTATTCTAATATCGTTATGAAACATTTTGTCAATTTCTCAATGTAACGATACGTTAAGTTTGAAAACTATAAACTGATTATCTACTTTATTCATAAACAATAATACAATTAAAAATACACTACATAATCTAAACATAAAACTAATTAAAAACTAAACTTAAGCAAAATAATATAGACAAAGAAAAAAGAATTAAACTAATTAACTAAAAGTACCTAAAAAGTAAAAAACCTACAAATAAAAAATTGGCCTCAGGTCCGTGCCCACCGTTAGGGTGCCCAGAAGGCTGGCGGCGTTACCACGCTGTACGGCAACGCCGATGCGTTGGGCGAGGTAAACTCCAGCCTTCCGGTCACCCGTTGCGTCTATAAGGCGCTTGGCCAGCTCCTTATATACGCTGTGCGCGCCTTGACCCCACGGCCCAAGCGTCTCCACCCCGAACCCCGAGTATCTACTTAAACACTTGCTTTTAATCACATAATATATTTTGATGATAGTAGGTAACCAATAACGATTAGGTAGTATAATGATTTAAACATTTTTTTTTCTAATTAATTAACTGCAGCATACAACGTACATACATATACTGATCATGAATTCTTTTTAATTACCTACATTAGACAGTCATTGTATGTACTAATATTAAATTCATTCATTGCATTTAACCGTAAAATGTTCTGAATTCTTTCGTCACCACCATTGGCCCGCAGGCCAGACATATAGTTCTCAGAATCAGTTGTCAAAACCGGCAGGCCAGCGCATGCGTCTTCATCAAGTAGCGAAGCTCAAGGCACCCCCAGGGGGCAGTTCTGGGTGTTGCCCGCAACCGGTGATGGATGCGATGATTACCTTAATTCCTTTTTTGCCACGAGAAATCTCTTAGATCCTTTGTTTTTATTAAGATCTGAGGTTTGCGTATTCTTTGACACTGAAGGAGTTTTAGTTCAGATTTCAAAGATCTCACACTCAATTGGAATTGCAATTAACAGCTTTCATTGGTATAGTTTAAGAACCGTATTCTGCATTTTTTGGGGTCATAGGTTTAAAAACTATCCTTCATTCTCTATAGATCCAACCAGTACTTAGATTCAAGGGTGGATCTATTGAGAATTATTTATTCGTTGGATCCAACTTCGACGAACTTGATAGCGAGTTAAACCGTCTTCATTAACTTATGAATATATTAGTATAATACAATTTTAAAAGAAAATTGATACGAATGTCGCTAACATAGAAAAGTATACATACCTTCTTTCCTGCATTTTATGCTAGTTTTAATTTATTTATGTATGGGCCACTACATAGTTGCCGTTGCCTGAAATAAAGATCGTCATTCATTCATTCATTGATACAGTTTATAAGCAGATGTGTTGGAAAATGATAAAACAATTTCATTTTCATTTCTCATGAGTGAGGCCGTTTGATTGAATTCGCGGCATCATTTTGCCCAATAATAGATTGTATAAATCAAATATAATTTTTACCCACACCATACCGGTTAGCTGGATTGGCTCAAATCGTTTTTCATTAAACCGCACGTATAGAAGAGCAGCAGTTTGCCAGACAATGTAATATTCCGATACAAAATTAAAATTGTGCCAGCCGAAAATAATAGGTTTTCATTCATAGACTCGAACTTTAAATACATACCGTATTTTTGTTCGCAAAATTGATTTCGGTACCGAAATTGATTTCAAACAGAGCCTCGTGTGAACAAGATTAATCAACAACAGTTTATTTGTTCAGGTTTGTGTGGACCCGGCTTTATGTTATGACCGAAGCTTTGTGTGTATTGCGGCGCTTAAAGGCCATATATTGGAGATAATGGACACTAATTAGTATTCTTATTTCTTGCAGCAGTAGGTATAAATATTTAAACAACTAATGATAAAGCTATGGCTTGTTATTGGAAGATTACTTTGAAACTACACAAATAGGTATGAAACGAAGACGCGTAAAGGTCTCACTAAATATAGAATCTACCAAAAAATAAGTTATTATTGTTATCAGAAAATATAATATGAAATAAAGTTACAGGCCTATTCGGATTTCGAGATAATCACAAGATCTTGAGACGATTTAGAGATCAACTAGATCTACATTAGATATCGACTAGAAGTGACTTGGATATCTAAGTCATAACTTGTCGAAATCGTTCAAGAGGACCTTCAGAATCGCGGAAATGACAAATTTGACATCTTACAAATATCTTTCAATTATCCGTATCGTAACTTGTTGATGTCTAGTACAAATCTAATTCATTTTCCGAATCGAGCCGTTAGTAGCCATTTGAATGACTAAGGTTGAAGGATGTTTATAAAATACCTAGTCTTGTTAGTATAACAACTAGTAACCCTCAAGTGAAGCCTATGAAAAACACTATCAACTTTAGTATCAACCGATCTATTTAATAATGTTTCCCTTTTATTAACGAAACCGTACAAATGGAAGTAAGCGAGAACGGCATGCTATCACATACTCGCCACTAATCCAATCATTTCTGGCCCCTTGCCAGGAAAAATTGGTTTATTTGCGGAGATCTCTAGGAAATGGTCAGCTAAAACACCTCTGGTCTGGTCGGGACAACGTTAATTTAGTTAAAAGGGCACAAAAGAGGCTCACACCCCCTATAGTAGAATAACATTAGATGGGACGCAGGCGGAATAACGTTTCCGTGTAGCCGGGGCCAAATTAACCGAGCCTGCTTTAATACGAAATCTAGAAATGGCGCGGAGCTAGGCAGGTTCATTATCAAGGAGAGCCTTTCAGCTGAAAATAAGCACACAGTTTATTTTTTATTTGTGTTGAGAATATTTGCGATTAATTCTCATATAAGTACATACATAGGCATTTCGCTGTATTAGTTAAATTAAGATAAGAAAATATTTAGGTATTAACAAAGGTGTAAGTTTTGCATTTTCTTATCAATTTCGCCATAAATAGTTTAAAATTATGTAATATAATAAGCAGGACACGTTATTTTAAAACAAGGCCTTTCCACTCAAAAGAAATCAAGGGTGACTCCTGTTAGAACGGCCCGGGTCCGGGCCGAGGCATACGACAGTTCGTTCTTTATAGAAAGCATCATGCACGTGATCACCGCAATCACCGGTCACGTCATTGAAAATGACGTGTCAGTTGCATCGGCCCAGACCCGGGCCGTTCTAGCGTGAGTCAATCCTTCACTTGGAAAAAAGTATATTACAAGGACAACTCGGTAATAATGATTAATGTTCTTACTAATAGCAATTTTTCATTCCCTTTCCGTTTTTCAATTGCGCTAATGCATTTGATGAAATTTTTTCACTGGAGTAGGTACCTAAACCGCGCCAGAAAAGTAATATCATATAGTTTTTGTTAGCCTGTCATGTAAACGTCGAGTCAGCAATGGGCATCGGTTTTATTGCAACCTTTTCTTTAATAAAACCTCTCTCGAACTCCAGCAATGAGACTTTCATCGCACGACGTGACCATTGTCATGTAAATCTGATTTAGAAAGAAATGCAAACTTAGCACGGACGGATGAATATTTTAAATTATGTAGTTTTAGTAGCACCTTATTTATTTGAACTTAAAGTCTAATTTTGAGAAACAATGCGATTGATATAGAAATTGTAGCCAGATATCGCTAGGTGGCGTTGCCGACAGATGCCGAGGGCGACCTGGGCGAATTTTCCATCGCGAGGTTGACGCGAGAACCGGGTTTTATTTTTCAGGTAAACAACTTTAGTGCAGTTTCGTGCAGCGTGCAGTTTTCAAGTGCTTGGCTGCCGCGGAAGTCAACTATGAAATCTTTTTTGTAAAACAAAATGTAATACGACTGAAGGGTGGCGGTAGGGTAGGTACCTTTTACTTTTATTAACTATAGAAGTTTTAAAGATGGTCTGCAACATGTTTAATATACTAATGATTAGTTTTTTTGCAACTTCGCCTTCGAAGACTTTAAAATAAGTATTTATCCGAAATAGAGCTTATGCGGACCAAGAATGACATTATTATTGTAATTATTGGAATGAAATTTCATTCAAATCTGTATTTGAAGTATTTCATTTAAATAAAGTAGTTTTTGCGTTATCATCTTTCTTAGTGACACACAATCTTTTACATTTTAAGTGCGATTTTTTTAAAATTTTGAAACTTATTCGACAATATGAATTTTCTGAATCATTATCAAATCTTATGGTAACGTTTCTTAATCCCCGTCCAATATTTTATGACAATTAATTATACTTAACAGATATTTTATACATATATATATGTAAAAATACGAGTATGTGAGGCGAACATCGAAATTTGCGGCAATGTAAGCAAGCTGCGGTATTTTGGCTTCCATATCGCGAGGCAGATGTGTCTCCGAGTGATGTAACGAGGTACATAATAGTACATATATCGATAAAACATGATAATCGAGACTATAACTTGCTCAGGGATAACCTGTTTAAACATAATAAGATACAAAAGGGATTTTGTTCAACGTATGTTACACGAGAATTGATTATGACGTACCAAGGTGAACTAATTTTAGTAATAAAAATTTGATAAACACTTTTTTTATACTACTATCAATGTTACTAAAAAAAGATACAGAGCTCTACGAAGCTGTCATAGAAGACGATCTCTTAAAGTAGAAGCGAATAAATATCACGTTAAACAAAATAATTCTATAGTTGCAAATATACAGGGTGTTTGGTACATCGTTTGCCAAATTAAAACGGCAGATAGGTTGAGTTATTTGCTATCTTCTCAGGCCTAGAAATTTTTAATTTGGTGCACACAATTTTTTTCTATGACAGTTTTTCGTAAATCTCAAATTTTGACTTGCGTAGTAGTAAAAAAAACCATGGCCAATTTTGTTTTTATAGGCATGAGAAGATAGCAAATGACTCAAGCTATCTGCCGTTTTAATTTGGCAAACGATGTACCAAACACGCTGTATTATTGCATCACGTGTTAAAAGCACCAAAAAAAGAATATCAAAAAATCTTTGTCGGTATCGATACTATCGATACCTTCATCGATATCGAAATGTCACAGCCCAAAAACTGTAATAAAATGGCGACTGTAGGCCGGCGGCAGCTCGAGGGGTGTTTTTAAGTCTCTCGCCTCCTCCAAATACAAGCCGAAATTCTTTATAAATGCAAAAGAGACGGAATTATCCCCGCACAACGAGCCAGAAAGGAACAGCGCGATGCATTCAAGTTAAAGCTGCGGTCACAGAGAGATACAGCACGTTTTTACTCTGCGGTTTAAGGGCAGACTAACTTCGCTACGAATTGGAGTGGAACAGAAAAAGCAAAGTACCTTATTTGAATGTTAAACTTTATTCACCAGATAGATGCAACAATGGCCCTTTTAAGGACAAAGGCTATATTTACGTAAATGATTAGGCACGAATTTTGAGTCCATATTTATAATTGGTCTAGATCTTAATCGGCAGTTCCCAAGTTATTTGTGAATGAAGTTCTCGAACTTTCCATCGAGACTTACAAAAGGGTTGACTTATAATAAGTTTTCAAACAATTAATCGAGGCTGTTTACATAAAATAATACCTCGTCCTATAATTCGCTTCAAAAATAGTGAGAAAATTAAGTTTATGTAAACGAAAATTAAGATTTGTATTAATAGAATTCAACGGATTCCAGATGATATTTATATTATGTATATTTTCAGTCCCGGCATTAGTGAGCTATGTTTAACCCTTAGGTAGATATAAATATCTTATTTGTAGTATCAAATTAATATGTATAGAGTTTATGAAAATTAGTGTTAGATAGAATTAAAGTTGCTTTGGTAAACGAGCAATACTAAATAACTACATTTATATAAAAAGGGTCTCTATTGTTTCCCAAATAGTTTTAAGTCATAATGTAATGTTTGTCCGAATTTTCGTTAGTCATAATTGTTTTATCTTAGAAACGCGTAACTTTTCAGGATTGCCATAAAACAAACCTAACCTAACCTAACCCATCTATAGAATAACCTTACGAAAATCCTGAAAAGTTAACGGTTTCAGTTTTATGACTAACGATAATATGACAAACAATACATTATGCCTTAAAACTTTATGGGAAACAAAGGGACCCCATATAAAAATAATAACTCACCTTCCTCCGACGAGCAGATAGTTGCCGTCTCTTAGTAATAATCTGAAGTAGTCTGTGTGTGTTTCGTTGCCCAAAAACTTGTGTGTGTCGTCCACGCCTGGAACAAAAACGTTGGTTAAAGAAAAGCTAGAACAAAGGCATCCAACACACAAAAAGGAACAAGAAATATAAAGCTGGCCAGCTACATTTTTGCTCGTTTCGGCTGTCTTGGTGAAACATATTTAAGCCTGTGGCGTCGAAATTAAAATCAGGGATTACATGTTTGGTATAAAATATAAAAAAAAATAGGCTAATGCTTTGTAAAATGTAACCTGTAACCTTTTTTGTTTTCTCTTTTTTCGATTTGTTGCTGTAAGTTTTGTTGCGACAATAAATGACTTTTTATTTATTTATTTTATTTAAAATTGTCGTATTTGTTGCATATTAATCTCAACGCGTCTTACTTCCGATTATAAACCTATGCAAGAGACTGATGTGACATTGGTATCGTAGTTTAATACATTCAGTTGTTCACCGTATTTTCGAGTAAATCAAGTACCTACGACTGACTGGTTTCCGAAAGTCACATACTGTTGATATGCGTGGTGGAAGACATTAGTAACAGAAGGGTGGCTTTTGTCTAGAGAGAGTAAAACTACTTTTCCTTTACTAACCATTTCATTGTTAAGCCGATGTTTTATTATAATTGAAGATATAAAAAGATGAAACGCAGGTGTATTTATAGTCTTGTATCATGAGTGGTTCACAAAATATTAAAATAAGTAATTGCCTTGCTGTAAGGCCAAATCTGAAGCCCTAAGCTAGCATTTCAAAAGGATTATGACGTCGACTTTGAAACTTTATCATAACTGTAAACAAAATAAGTAAATACAATACAGAAATAAGAGAATGCTTTCACTTTGTTTCAGTGTTACAGTTTCATATGTAATATTTTACCGCCAGTAAAAGAAATAATGATATGGCTTTAAAATATTACATAAATTCTAACGGAGACTTGAAGTCTACAGAATTACAATTGTAACACTTTTATAATATTCTTTATGCCATTGTCATATTGTAATCTCATTGTTCATTCCAATTATTTACACAGGTATAGGCGTAACAAACGAAGTTCTGTTTGCTTAGAATTAAAATTGAATATTTTATTAGGTTCGGTCGTCAACATGAATTCTAGTGGAAATAATCTAGATAGGCCCGACGCAGACGTCTGAACTTCATTTGAACAAGGTCACACCCACACCTACCCACATCATAAATGTTTAATAGAATTATATATGACGTATTCCAGCAAAAGGTTATTGTAGGTTGACCATAAGGTTTCTTTAAAAAATATAGCAGAAGCGCTGTATGGACTAAGAATGCTTTTTTCTTTGTTGATTGTTCACGAAGTTCTATTTTGCTTGCAGAAGCTGATGTATTGTCTAATCCAAGGGACTCAATGGCTTCATTAAGTACCTACAAATCGTCGGGTGACAAGCAAAAGTCACAAAGTACTATCAAAAAATTAAAGAAACAATGCACTTTATTACACTTGTAACACGGTTTATTGTCCAATAATTTCAATGGTGTTAGTTAGAGACTTGCTTGTCACCTGACGATATGTAGGTAAGTATACGCTGTCAAAATTAGGTCCAAAAGGTTAAGCTAATATGTGCGCTAAGAATAAATTGACGTTCCCCAACCTTCAGGCACTTTTTACATAAATTTGACCTATTTTGTTAATAAATCCTCAAAAAGTGAACTCTAGTTCATAAAGTTTCAAAGTTAACAATGGATTTATGATGACTATTTAATTGATCAATTCAGGTTTGTAGACGATAGAGATAAAAATACGTGACCGTCATTAGTCTATAGATACGAAAGTTTTAGGTTTTGCTGGCGTAATGAAATTGGGGATTCATTTCACTTGACAACTTTTTCCAGTAACGGAATGTTGAATTCAATAAATCCAGTAATTTATAATATCACTGGATTTATATAATAGTGTTAACTACCTACCTTAATAATCAGAAACAAAAAGCATAAAAAGAAATCTACTTTATGATAAGCATTTATTTAAGGAAAGTTGGCGAGAATTAAACGAACAGATTTCCGATTCCTATAAATATTTTTAAAACATTGATGAAGTAGAATAAGGCCCTTAAAGGTTAATTCAATTAAAAATGTAATTAGTGAAGTATTTGAGGAATTAGCGAGCGAAGACTCAAAATTTTATAAACAGGTAAGTATATCAACTCAGGATCCAGAAGAAATCCGTGTTTGATTTTGCAAGACTATATAGAACTTCAAGATATTGACAAGAGACACTAGATCCATTCTAGATACGTTATAGTTTAGATATCAACTAGTTCTCTTTTGCAGCGGCAGCGCAGCAATTCGGGCAACCAATGTCACTTTTACGTTAGATAGAGTAAGATATCTATTAGATGTGAATTGAATCTCTAAGTCATATCCTGTGGAAATCGTTCAAGAGTATCTCCAGAATCGCGCAAATGTCAAATTTGACAGGTGAGATCTTAAACATATCGTTATCGTATCTTGGTGATGTCTAAAAGATATCTAATAGATGTCTATTTCAAAATCCGAATCGGGCCCATAATAGGTGAGATACCTATAAAGGCGCCGAGCGTTCAGGAACGAACGGACCCAGTTATGCGTAAAACAATATTCATAAAACGCACCGTTTCCTATTTGTGAAGCATAAAAACTCCGCGAATAAGACGACAAGTAAAACGCTTCGGCGGCACGTGCGATAAAATCAAAGATTACTAAAAAGGCCTTTTTTTATGACGACAGATTCGCGAGTTTATTCCATCTTGACACATTGATAGCTCTTCGAAGGCCCTGATCATAATATCTGCCTTTGATATTGGAAGGAGACAAATCTGAGGAACGTTGTCGAGGATACGAGTTATGCGACGGGGTTGATTTCTCTAGGTGTGTAATGTTCATAAAAAGATTGCAATAAAAATAACTTGTCTTTGTGGAGTTTAACATAAAACATAAAGATAAATGTTTGCTTGCAACTTCACAGTTAAACCAAAACTAAAATAACTTCATTTAAACATCCGTTACTTTTTGGAAGGGAGTTCGCTGACAACAATAACTATAGTTCGTTTTTTTTAGCATTAGAAATTAGGTAAACAATCTTGAAGTGTCTTTTAATTGAAAAACACATTTTAAAAATAAGTTGCGGCAAATATGTAACAATTACGAATCTAATACGATCATTTATATTCTTCTGCTTTCATAAGTAATAGTTTTTGAATTTTAAAAAGCGTTTTTCAATTAAAAGACATGTCATTGTCAAGATCGCTTACCTTCTTGCAAGTTCTTTCTAATGCTAAAAAAACGAACTATAGGGCAGACTTGCATCATTCCACTAACCCGGGGTTAACCGGTTAAACCTGGAGTTACAATGGTTACCAGTACAAATTGACACTGGGTTGACGGTTAAACCGCTTAACCCCGGGTTAGTGGGATGGTACAAGTGGGCCTAAGCCGTCCATAACAAACGCTTACATGGATTGAATTCAGTTTGTTAAAAGCATTATTACGTGACGAATATTACTTACAATTCCCTGGTGCTTTACCCAACACTATTAATATTACGTGTTAGCTGTTGTAGTACTTTTGATGATTTTATACAGCCATGTTGATGTTCATGTGAAAATTAAACTAAAATTTCTGGAAATAAAGAGTGAAAGAAAATAACATAAAATTTGAAGACATTGCACCAATCCACCAAAACTCTACTGTTGAACTATGTGTTTACAACACTAAAACCTCGTTGCCCAACTCTGCACTGTCATAACTCCCAAAACAAAATAGCGTTGAATTAAATTTCCAACGAAATTTCCAAACATTCGGTTGTCTAATTAGCATTTAGGTAGATTTATGAAATTGTAAAGCGAGTATACATATAATACGTTGGTGGTGCGTTGACCGAATGACTCCTAAGGGATAGATGGTATGTGGTGTGTGGTGCCAGGCGGAGCGGAGCGTGATATTTTTTTGTTATGTAACATAATACTTTTAATTAATAGCTTACAAAATAAATGATATAATAGTATAGGTACAATAGAGGCCTTTTATGATGATTACAAATATACTAATACCTAAATAAATATTATTTAGGAAAAAAATGATTTGGTTTAAGGAATTATCGCGTGAAGAATAATAATGATCTTTTACGGGTAAGTACAATGCGTGGTGCATTGGGGTAACTTGAGCGGGGTCAATTTGAAATTATTATATCTACATAACTACTACGAGAGCGCTGGTGGCCTAGCGGTAAGAGCGTGCGACTTGCAATCTGGAGGTCGCGGGTTCAAACCCCGGCTCGTACCAATGAGTTTTTCGGAACTTATGTACGAAATATCATTTGATATTTACCAGTCGCTTTTCGGTGAAGGAAAACATCGTGAGGAAACCGGACTAATCCCAATAAGGCCTAGTTTACCCTCTGGGTTGGAAGGTCAGATGGCAGTCGCTTTCGTAAAACTGGTGCCTACGTCAAATCATGGGATTAGTTGTCAAGCGGACCCCAGGCTCCCATGAGCCGTGGCAGAATGCAGGGATAACGCGAGGAAGAAGAAGAACTACTACTACATATAACAATAATAAGCAAATGCTTTGTTAAGCGTTGCAGCTGCCTATGTATTGCTAAAAATGAAGTGCTTTTGGTTTAGCAGATACTTTTAAAATGACCCCGTTTTCGAAGTTATCCCACAGCACCTTAACTCACAATTTATTTGAGCATCTAATTGCCTGCACCCTAATTCATAGAGCGGGGCACTGCTCATAGCTCCTCTGCCACGAATAGCACCATACATTTTAATGACTTTGTCGTAATTAGTTTTTTTAACGTCCCCTCCGAGCGCGATTAGGGAGAAACCACTTAACTTTAGCATTTGATATTATATTCCTTTGTTGTATGACAATGCTTTTAAAATAGTATATTTGAGAATACTTACTCGAGTTATTTTAATGTCGTCTTTTATTCGCTTTCAGACCGTTTACACTGTAAAGTACCTATTTTAAAATTGGAGTTTCGTGGTAAGAAAAAGTATTTTAGGTTTTATTTTACGATGACTAGTTTATTACTTGGAATGCGACAGTCTTATCAAGGCCCTCTTTTTAGACGTACTCTCAAAAATATATTTTATTGCATTTTCGCAAATCTTAAATTTCTAATTCCTAAAATAATTTTCAACAGTTATTGTTTTATTTAAAAAAGTTTTCTATTTATGCTATACATAATCGATATCGAAAATTATAGGTTAGTTATGTATTAGGTTATTACTTACAAAATTATTTTCAAGGTTTTTTTTTTGACGACAGCTGTCTGCACTTTAAATACCTATTTAGCAGTTATCAGTAAGCATTACCGCGGCACCATCTAAGATAATGTGATTAATGTTATCAAGTAATCACAGGGTACGTTTGAGTAGCTTTCGGCCAAGGGACGGTATAATCTGTCAGCGAATATCTGATCAAGTCTTCGTAAAACTTGCTCCGAGTTTCTGTGCCGCGCGATAGCATAATCTCGGAGCTAAAGAATCTGTAACTTCATTAAGCATTGAATCGAACATTGTCTTACACTTTGCCGATTTAAAATTAATCTATTTTAAAAGAATTACCGTAAAATAAATGAGTAGGGTCAAAACTTAAATTCAAACTTCGATAACATTTTATTTTTACGTATGAAAACTGAATGGTGTATATAATAAGTGTTCCGGACGGTTGTATTTTAGTTTTTATTTTATTTTGGGTAGTTCCATTTCATAACTTTGACGATAAAGAGGAAAACTCGCCTCACCCCGTAGTGCCTCGTATTTGGGGTGAGAGGGGTTTTCATACAAAGGTGATTTTGGAAGATTGTTGGATAGTTTTTTTTTTTATTATGCCTATTACTATAGCTCCATTTTAAATTGGAATACGTTATTTTTGTAGCAGTTGCAGTAGCCTTAAAATCCCTTCTCACCCCCCTCTCAAACCTTCTCTCCCCATTCATAACCCACCTCTCCCCGCGAAACCTACTCACCCCGTTTTACGGTACATTGTTATAAATATAATAATTCTAATGAGAATTGATTAAATGTAGCATCACAATTCAAATCTATTTTATTTTCTGACAGTGGGCTTCAAGGATCCTTTTGCCTCCTGCGTTACGAGACAGAAGAACAAGATCTAAAAGATGATTGTCGTAAATTGGTTCCCACTTCCTCTATATCTTTTACTGTTGTTATCCTTTACTATTCAAGTAGTTTATTTATTTAATGTGGCATAAAAATACAAAAACATCTAGTATGTCAATCTCATTCAATTTAATATCAAATAAAAAAATAGCGTATTTATTGTAAGCGGCATACTAATTAGCGTATGAACTTATAACGTTTCTAAGTTAAATGAAGCCTTCAGCAAAAGTAGTGCCAAAAACCTAAATTAACTCCAAACCTAATTACCGTTCTGCCTAATTATCCTTAATTGAACGAGGTTAACCGCCGGATCGTCGCCGGCAACCGATCGAGCATTAAACTCTTCTTTTTATCATCCGAACTCCAAGAACTCGCATCCAGCCTATCGCGACCATCTTCACTTCTTATTCATACTTGCCACTTTTTATGGGTCTCGAGTAGCGACCGATGAGATTTTTTTCTCTGAAACGACTAAGATAACGCGCTTTACGAGAATGACATCCGATGTTTCGCCTTTTTAGTTTGGTTCTCGCCGAAAGTGACATTTACGTGAAACGTATTTGTAAATTGTATTTTCGCTAGCGCGGAATTCGGTGAAATTGCAGGACTTTTCTCTGTCATGCTAGTTTTGGGTATCTAGTCTAGATTACCATACCATTTTTAGCTTTCATATTTACTTAAAAATATATGTATATTGTTTATTGTAAGATAGTATACTTGATGACCTATTGACAAACAAATCTATTGATTTTGGTATAGGTACAGTACAATACGTCATTTTACTAAAACAAACATCGAGTAGACACTTGGCTTGGAGGTTTTCACCATTTAAATGATAGTTCGGTACAAATCTTCGGTAATGGCATCGAAAAAGAAAATAATTCACAATGTTGTTTACTTGCTAAAAGTATTTATTAAGCAAAAAATAAATTGCGCTAAAGTATCAGATAGCAACGTGTCTAATTGCGTCGAATGCGATCCGATACCGAATACGGTTCCAATCACGGGGAATCATCATTATCCGGGCATATTGTAAACGTTCTCAATTTTCCCGAGGAAAAATCCCTTTGAAAAGCTTTTACGCAGATGGCAAAAAAAGGTAAAGGTAACCTTGGAAAACCCGAAAGGTTTCAATGCCTGTTTAATATGAGTCTATGATGGAAAATACCGAAAAAAACGAACGCTTTTAATTTCACAATGTAGGGCAACGTTCGAAATGGATGTCTGATCCTGCCTGGTATTGATTCAAGTGGTTTTTGAATCTTTAGCTGCTCCGTTAAAACTCTTTTTTTATGCTTAAGTATTTACTCGTATTAACTTGGGCATTATTGCTGTTTAAATGCTTACAATTAAATTAAATTAAGTCACTTTACAATATTTTTTTGAATTGTATGTAAGTATGTATGTATTTTACATGTATGTAAGATGTATGGTTATTGGTGCAATAAAGAATATTTACTTACTTACTTACTTACTATGTATTATAAGCACGGTTGTTTTTTTGTGTCCTCATTAATGTTAGTCTTAAGTTAGTTATAAGTTAGGTCCCTGGTTTTTTTAATATCTAGTAACACTTATTTAAATTCTGTAATGTAGAGGCCCAACGGAGCCGACATGTCTCGTTGATAAAGGCGTTTTTTTTTAAAATATGTAGTATAAAAAAAAGTTAGGTCCCTACTGAAAATCAGCGCTGCGGCTTGCCGTGGCATTACGCTGAGTCCTTCCTTAGTCCTTGGTGGGGGGTCCTTTTTTAGTCCTTGTATACTTTCTTATGTTATTAACCATTATGTCACGTAAGTGAATGTATTCTATTATATTTTAAAAATCTTATTTTATGTAAATGTACTAAGTTGCATTTACGAGTAGTGGCAGCTAAGAAATCACATCCGTGGCGCAATCAGCAAGCAACAGAAATATTTCATCGTTAAAATTCTTGTTACTGCAGCGAAGGAAACAATGAAAAAAGCCGCGAACGCGAAACGGGCGTGAATCCGTCTTCATTACGAGCAGACTCGAGCGCGACCACAAGTGGGAAGCTGCTAACGACAAATTGAACACTGTGAGGTTAAAAAGTAAACTTCTTTCTTTTAGTGCCACATAATATATATACCACCAGTGGAAGCAGTTATATTGTACATGTGGTTATAACTTAAAACGGATGTGCCCTGTGCTGTGCCCAGCCGGTATGTGGTATATTCGATTGGATTTTCTATTAATTAAACCTATGTAATGGATTTTTAACAATAACAACCATATATCTAGTAGTGCCGCCTATCCACATTACGAAATGGCCACACGGTTACGTATAGAGTTTAGTCTGTAAAAATCTACATTTTTCGCGTAGGTATTACCTCGTCCTGAGAAGTCTAGCTACCTAATTTTTTCAGTTCATAAACAGACGCTGTAAGTTTTGTGTTAAAATAAGTCATAATGCTAAAGAGGCGTACTCCGTTTATTATAAGTCAGATTAAAAAATATTTAGGTACTAGTAGTAGTAGTAGAGTAAAATACTTTATTGTACATAAAGAAACATAAAACATGAAAGAACACACATAATTAGTACAAAGGCGAACTTATCCCTTTCAGGGATCTCTTCCACTACTAACTACTAAATAACTACTACTACCTAATATGGGGTACTAAATAATATAGGGTAATTTACATAGTTAACATTAGCGCGGCTAATACTTATAGTAGCATTTAAAAAAAAAAACCGGGCAAGTGCGAGTCGGACTCGCGCACGAAGGGTTCCGCACCATAATGCAAAAAAAAAACAAAAAAAAGCAAAAAGAAAACGGTCACCCATCCAAGTACTGACCCCTCCCAACGTTGCTTATCTTTGGTCAAAAATCACGTTTGTTGTATGGGAGCCCCATTCAAATCTTTATTTTATTCTGTTTTTAGTATTTGTTGTTATAGCGGCAACAGAAATACATCATCTGTGAAAATTTCAACTGTCTAGCTATCACGGTTCGTGAGATACAGCCTGGTGACAGACGGACGGACGGACGGACGGACGGACGGATGGACGGAGGGACGGACGGACAACGAAGTCTTAGTAATAGGGTCCCGTTTTACCCTTTGGGTACGGAACCCTAACTATCCTCACATGTCTCGTCCAGCATCCAGACAAAGCGAAGTAATAAGAATAGCGGAATCAGTAACAAGTGCTCGTGGTGGGGTCGCGTCAATTTCAATTTGGGTGATATACGTGAGACAACTGTCACGCCGAGAGCGAGATCTTAGTTCCAAAATAATTGAACAGAGCTCTCTGTGTAGCTATAAATACGGGATGTTAATTGGATGAAAAGAATCGAATGATCGATGAACCTGATGAAAATCGGAAATACCTGTTCAAGTTACTTTTCAGAAAAAATGTTTTTTTTCTCGGACAGATTCCATTAGATTTCTCAACCGATTCGTATTAGAAAGATCTTCGAGAATGATAGCATATTTTTTGGTTAATTTCCTTTTAAGTATTATTTACATTTGATTTGTAACTACATTTAGCATTTCTATGATATTCGCACTTGTATAACTTTTGGCAGTGGATAATAATATAACTTTTACAGTCAGATAATTAAATATGTAAGAGCGAAAATAAAACGTACCTGCAGCTTAGAAAACATGAATGTTCAAATAATAAATAAGTACAGAAGAGGAACAACTATTTGTGTTCATCACACAAATAAGTGTGGATTCGAACCCAGGACCATCGGCTTCACAGGCAGGGTCACTACCCACTAGGCTAGATCGGTCGTGAAACTACAAGAACTGCCATTTTCCTTTGTTTAAAATTGGAGTACGAGCGAAATTTAAAATGTACACTGTTATCTAATCCTAACAAGTAGTAATGGTTTAAAAAATAAACCGTGAAAACTCCAAAGTCAGCAAAGCATAAAGGCGGACGTGTCTACCAACACAATATGCGATAATATGTCGGGTATATTCAGGTACAGAGTAAGGTAAAGGTAGCCATTGTTGGCACGGCAGGACATTTTGTCCTCGTCCCGGCTCGTTAGCTTTAATGGCCGCGGCTATTCCAAACTGAACGACACTCGTACGTTATCACCTTCTTTTTTTCACGCGGTTTTGGACGCTTTTTGTTATATTCGTCTGTTTACAACAAGTTTCGTGTTGCAGCGGTGCAATTTGGACGCTGCGTTTAACATGGCTCTTTGTGCAACGGATTTAACATTAAAATACAGTCACATGGACAATTTGCTTTAAATGCTGTTTCCGTGAACAGTACTGCGAGTAATCAACAGTAACTAATTATTTATATTAAGCATTATCCATATCAATATGGATGTAGATTAACAACGATTAATCTTGTTTTACGCTTGTTGTTCACTTTTTTAATTTTGTTAATTTACTGATTCACTTTTTAAATTAAACCCGAATAATTACCTAATTCATAATAATTTAATAATGTGTAAAATAGTTGTCACTTGTTGTTTGTAAATTGTGACCAGCGGGCGCAGCACGGTTCCATTTTTATCGACTATCACTATGCGCGTCCCTTTCGCACTTACATACTTGTTAGAACGTGACAGGTATGGTGACAAGGGATAAAAACGCCACCGTGCTACGCCGCCTGTAATATTTCTTTACCAAATTGATATTTATGTCTACGTCAATTTAAATAGATTTTATTCTTCTTATGAAATCGACACATAAACAACACATAAATGTATCAATGATATTTCATTGGACATAAAGTTTGGCAAACTATCTCGATAAGGCCGCCATTAGCCAACTTGTAAAATACAATAAGGCGACTAGAATCCATTTGATAGGACGTTATGTTATGTCACAATGGAAATCTTCCCTATAGTATGGTAGGTACATAATAATATTTTATGATGTCGTTAGCGTCAAGTTTTTTCCTATTACATTGCTAACAAAGATGATAGTTTGGCTAAAGTTTTTAAAAATATGTAAGTAGGTTCTTTTTCGTAATTTGGCTAAAGGTATTCGTGAGTAATTAAAACTATTGGTGATTTAACACTATGGTTGTCATAGTTACTTGGTGCAAACAGCAACGTTCCTCACTGTACATCGGTGGACCTTATTACAAAAGGCATAAGGTCCACCGATGTACAGGTAACAGTGTGGGCGATAGTACCGCAATACGAAGCAACTCGCGATTGGAAATGCATTTAGTTCAAAACTCCCACAATATCGGCTAGGTTCATAGTTGGCCCATAGTTGGTGGCACTGGCGTTCGTGATACATTGCTTTATATACAATATAATTATAATATGTATTAATTTAACTGGAAGACATCCCTTTTAGGGTTACTTTTGTCTTTTTTGTGAAAACAAAATGACATTATTCACTTATCATTCTGATGCCAGTGTACGTTTGAATTGGCCTCATATTGACTGCTTAGAGACCCGCCGATAGGTACCTACTATGTTGGTGGACGCTTTTCGCTACAACGCAGATAAACCATGTAATCGGCTACGATCGTGGCGTATAACCGACAAACCAGTATTATTAAATATTCCTGATTGAAATTGGAAAATATTTTTTTCCTTTTTTTATTCTCCTACATGCTCATCATACGTAACTAATCTCAATTTAAATTCAATTTGTACGCTGGAAGTTAATTGCTCACGTCTTACAACATTTTATCACAGTGTCAAAGTCAGTTTGAGTTGATGACAAGTAAATTTAATATAAGGTTTGAAATAAAAATAAGTTTAACTACTCTTAAGTCTTAACCGTAGAGCAACTCCAAGTAAAACGTCTCAAGCGGGCGCAGCAGACACCTGGGACATGGTTCAAATCGCCTTCAAAGCACGAGCGAGTCTAAGTCTTATGAAAAACAATATAAGTGCGTTTTTCTTTTACGAATAGTTGTTACGGGTTCAGAGGTCACATTTCGCTGGTTAAAACGTACTCTACTAGAGACCGCCAATTGGAACACAATGGCCTGCAGGCCCGAGTTTAGACAGTGCTTCGGTAAGCCTTCAGTTTCCAGTCCGCATAATAACTTCCAAGATCTGCACTAAGTCCGTGTTTAGAGCTCGGTAGTTTAAGGCTGGAATTAGACTTGAATACCTGCAGTTAGGTGCAATGCGTCACTGGGAACTCAGGGAAAATTGCATTTCGCACATTTACGTTACATTCGATGAATAATTGCTGTTTATGTTAAATGATAATGGCCCTTCTGTTTTGTTTATGTAACAAACTTAACACAGTTATAAAATATTTATTCAAAAACAAAGTCGAAGCTAGGATAAACTTACATATGTATAATCATGTATCATTTTCTTCATAAGTAATCCGGAAACGGGGAAGAAATATTGTTGTCAGTGAAACTATCGGGCAGAAATAAGCATAATGTATCCCGCGATCGCCGGCCTAGCTTAGGAATGTCAATACTTAATGCTACTTTATGCCGCCACGGTGCCCGGCACTGAAGAGGAACAATATTTTTTAATACTTTTTACTTTTTGTACATTAAGTTAAAAAGTAACTTGTTTTTGAAGTGAAAACTTCTTTTGTGATGGGGAAAAAATGTTAAACTCGCGACAGGTCACGTGACCGACAGATTCGACAGATTTAAAATTCGTAAGACGGACACGTGACCTGATCGAAAAACTGTTACAATGTCATTGAGTTTTCAGTTCTGCCGGCACTCTCGGAGTGCAACCCGTTTTTTTTTTCGCATTTGTTCCCCCGGGTTCCCCTGTCTGAACTAATGAAAGTGAACTGTAAGTATTTGTAAGTAATCAAGCTTTTCTGTTCTGAATTTAAAATTAGCCAATTACTCAGAAGGAATCTATAACAGCTTACGCAAATTTTCTGTTAGGCAGTCTAAATAGGTTATTACTAGTAGCTTTTCATAAACTGTAAACGGTTAACGCTAACGCTAAACCGTGTAACCGACTATCGGCTCGATTCGGAAAATGAATTAGATTTCTACTACACTTCAACAAGTTACTATACGGATAATTTAAAGATATTTGTAAGATAGATATGTCAAATTTGACGTTTCCGCGATTCTGGAGGTCCTCTTGAACGATTTCGACAAGTTATGACTTAGATATCCAAGTCACATCTAGTCGATATCTAATGTAGATCTAGTTGATCTCTATATCGTCTCAAGATCTTGTGATGATCTCGAAATCCGAATAGGCCTGTATTTTCCCCAAGCATGTAAGTAGACGTCATTCATGTTATCGCTATCAAACCCTAGCAGGCTCTAAAAAGGGTATCGTACGATAAGTGTATACAACCCTCGTATTACCGCAGAATTAATGCCACTTTTATAAAGCTCTCCGCTGCCCCGTTTCACGTTAACCTTGTGGTCGCCTCAAACGCTGTAAAAAGAGGCCGCATGTACACGTACATGCTTATATTATGTACAAGGAAACGTACATAAACATAATGTTTCAGTATTACAGGAACAGCAGTAATGAGATTTTGATGTGACATTATAAACCGTACGATATAAAGTTATGGTTCGTAATGGCGCGGCGTTGGATTTTGGTTTTCACGCTTTTTACGTTCATAATTTATGCGAATTTCATACATATTTAAAATATGTATCAGTTATGTTAAGCGACGCCGTATCGCAATATAAAAAATGAAAGCATTATCTTATGACTGTTAAAATCCCATAGCTTTAAATAGGTAGTTAAATGTATGCAGTTAAAAAAATATTGAAAATTCTGATGGCTATTAACGCTTTGTTCAATAGTAAGTAGGTACGTAAATATAACCTTATAACTGTTTCATTACAAATGTACAGGGCACAGGGCACGGTCGATCTGGCGATTTTATGTTTCGGTGTGGGTGGAAAAACTCACCGAATGTGATTGCGGTGCGCCTATACAATCTATCCACCATATAATTCACGAGTGCCCAAAACGAATGTACCCTGGTGACCCTCTGGACTTAATAGCGTTTACTGATAACGCAGCCCAATGGGTGAAGAACCTAGACATTAATTTGTAAATAAAACTGTGGAACGACTCATAATGAATGCCATACGAATAAATAAATAAATTACAAATGTATAGGTTTGAGCCCGCATAGAAAACTTCAATGGATAGGTACCTATTTCTTATAAGGTACCTACATAATTTTGCTACGGTCACATTTAACGTCATAATTAAAAAATCGAATATAACATATTCAACTTAACTGTGTTTGAATACGTGTACTATACAAATATGTTGTAAGAATAAAAATACGTTAACCTTTTTGAAGTGAAAACTTCTTTAGCGGCGCTGGGCACTTTTTGAGGTGGGGAAAAAATGATAAACTCGAGACAGCGATCACGTGACCGTAACGTTTAGATGGCCACTCATTTAGATCAATAAAGAAAAACTCAATGACATTACATGAAAAAGGTTCTAATCTTGTACGGGTTGAAATACGAGGATCTCACAGTTACATTCTAACTTTATATCACTCAAATATAATTCAATGAAGCTACATCTTTATGAAATAGCTAATAAAAGTGAACTCTAGACTGGTGAAAAAAACTCAAAATATCATATTCAAATGCGAGGTCTGCAAGGTAACTTTACAATTTCTATTCGAATTTCAAACAATTAACGCTACAAATTTGAATTTCGAATTTTAAACAAGCTCACTGACCAGCAATTTTGGAATTAAAGTTTTTCAATAGAAAGGAGGATGGGTCAATTACACATAGTGCTATAGACATTTTGGACTAGTCATCAAGTTTTCACTTCTGTCGGCACTCCCGGAGTGCAACCCGTTGTTTTTTTTTTATTACGGCTTACTGTTGGTCATGTTGACAAACGTTTGCGTTTGTATATCAAGATAAAGGAGTATAATTAATGTGAGATACATAATACATTTAACTCGTAGTTTTATTTATATTATTACAGTTTTAATTTTTAATGACATTTTGGAAATGATGTGTCAAGCAAGTAACAAAAATAAAATTCTTTGTCAACGTAATTTTGGGCCAACCTGCATACAATATGTTTGATATAAAAGTCTATGTAAGTTACAAATAAAAAGTACGCAATAATGGTAAGCTAAATGTGCTAGCCTCGATCGTATAACTACCGCCGCAGTTTACAACCGTTTTTTCCCCGAGAAAACAAAGGAAGCGGTGCGGAAAATTTTCTACATAAATCTGTTTTCGTAGAAGCAGTGCAGAACAAGATTATGTAAGTTTCAAGTTAGGTGGCACCGATTTAATTTCCTGTGCACCACTGCGCCCCACTTTCCTCTACAAGTATGCGTGGAAATAGGAAGGTGCACTGGAAGGAACCTAGTATTGCAGGTAAAATTGTTTTGAATACGAAGTAGGAAAGCTGAAAATTTGAGCGAGATACGTTTATGTTTCTCGGCATTACAGGTACTTATTGGCGTTAGGTATGGTTGAAATGGAGTTACACAGCCGTATTCAAACAATGAGATACGTCAAATACTAGATATTGAAACGATATGAATCGGGTATGTCAGTGTCAAACAAGTGTCAAAAGTGACGTTTCTTCAAACAAAAACCACTTTTGACACTTGTTTGACACTGACATATCGGATACATATCGTTTCAATATCTAGTATTTGAGGTATGTCATTGTTCTAATACAGCCGACAGTCAGCAAAGTTATTCGGTACTCGCATCAGCATTTATCTCAATAACAGTCAACCAATACTAATCAAGATGATTCTTATGGTCCCAAATATCTATCTACCTATAATGGGTCGAGTTTAGGACTTCCTGTAAATACCTACCGTCTCGATTAGTTAAATGGTGCCGGTGATTGAGGGCCCGATTCGGATTTTGAAATAGACATCTAGTAGATATCTTTTAGACATCACCAAGATACGATAACGATATGTTTAAGATCTAACCTGTTAAGTTTGATATTTGCGCGATTCTGGAGATATTCTTGAACGATTTTTCACAGGATATGATTTAGAGATCCAATTTACATCTAATAGATATCTTACTCTATCTAACGTAAAAGTGACATTGGTTGCCCGAATTGCGCTGCAAAAGAGAACTAATAGTTGATATCTAAACTATACCGTATCTAGAATGGATCTAGTACGTGTCGTCTCTTGTGAATATCTTGAAGTTCGAATACGGCAGTAAAATACCGGATTTAAAACGAAAGCTTCAGACTCAAAAAATCGTAAATTGAATAAAAAAAGATGAGAAATGGCGTCATGTGCGATTTTCTCTTTCTTCCTAGAAAAACTTTAAATAACAACTAAGCAAATAATTCTAGACATTTCTGTACTCTATGTCTAGAGGTTGCTACGGGAATAGGTACTTAAGCACGAATGTTAGGGTTAAAATGTTAGTTAAGGAAAGTACAGTTCGCATAATTAATGACTTATGTTGTTAGCTGTGGACAATCGTTAAATGGAGATATTAACCTGAATGGTTTAATATCTAACTAGGTGTGTTTCTAATGTACAATATTATGTATATGTGTGTGTTGTGTGTAATGTATTATGTGTTTGTGTGTTATGTAAGTGTGTAATGTACTATGTGTTTGTGTGATATGTATGTGTGTATGTAAGTAAGGATGCAACATATAAACTAGATTTAGTCCCAAAACTCAGCTATCTTTTTTTAGAAAATCACCGCGCAACTTCTTCACTAACCACTTCAGATAAGATGGTAGATTTATTGTAATGTAACTATCGATCATTCAAAGTAAAATTATGGAAGTCATACGGTACCGGCTTTAAAGATTGCACAAAGAGGGACATGACTGACTTCCATATCGACCACCGAGACTGGGAGAGGCTCGCAGAGCAGCGGACGGAATGGCGCAAACGTGTTGTGGAGGGTCGCAAGTTTTGTGATGAGACCTGGTTCGCCGCACTCGCTGACAAGAGGCAAAGACGACGACACGGTATCTCAGTACCACTTTCCGCAAACTTCTCTTGTCAGGCCTGTGGTAGACCATGTTGGTCTCGCATCGGTCTATTCAGCCACCAAAACGGTGTTTCTCCGGTGTTACACCATAAATCGTCTGCTATAGACGAAAATGCCTATGATAAAGGTACCGAAAACATCCGCCATAAAGTTGCATCCTAGAATACCTTAAGAGCTTGGCATACTATACATATTTACAGGGCAGCGGAAAACAGAATGGGTGGTAGTGGACAGATATGGATGCGTTTCCGGCGCTGCCGGGCGCGCTGCTCGATTAATCTTGCCTACCTTTATATCTATCGTTTATGTGTTCTGGTTATTGTATTACAATGAATGCGTGATTCATAGCGCTGTTAATGCACGCGAATACAATCTTAACTTATCAAAACAATAAATAACACAATTAAAATGGATGAAATGGCGTATATATACAAATACTTGCTTGGCTCATGTACATGAACTATTTAAAATTGATCTATGCGATATGATTAATTTTTTTTTATAGTGGATGAGTAACAATCGTGGTAGCCGATAATATCATTATTATGATGATAACCAAATTTTAATATAAAATTTGCGACTTCTGTCTGTACTGATTTGTGCATTGTCCCAAATTTTAATCAACATTGATAAAACAGGATATGTTACTAATAAACTTTAAGTATATTCTTTCCTCATTTTACTTTAGGTATACATATATATATATATATATATATATATATATATATATATATATATATATATATAAGCTATTGGCCGTGAGGGAGGGAATAAAACTTGAATAAAGTCAGTCTGAAAATTGGTAACAGTTAAAAATGTAGTCATTTACTATGATTGATCGAAAATTACTAAAGATCTACCTACCACTTATCTCAGACATTCGCGAAAAGCTATAAACTCCACCACAGAGCAGCTGTTCGGTGTCAATTAATGTTTAAATGAACAACAGATTGTAACGACGTATGTGTTTGTCGTTTTAAGTTCAATCTGTCTCGCTATCGCCGTGATTTACGACCGCGATATCACGTGACAGAGATTAAGGAGCACTATCCTGGCTTTGAGGTGCAACGTACAAACATATTGAAATATGAAGGGGGATTTTGCGAAAATCGCTCATGCTACTTAAGCTACATCTATCTGTCTACGTCTAGGAACTATCAGTTATCGTGTTATTGACAATATCATATATTACAATATGCAATAGTGGAAGTAACATTTGAAACTACGTGTTTGCTCCGATGAGATTAGTGTATATTGTTATGTACTCATCATCATCACAACTTAAGAGCTGAGCTCTTCTCGGTAGAGTAATCGCCAATCATTTCTTTCTTGTGCCAGTCTTTAATCTTTATTACTGATTCATAGAAATGTATTTATAACTTGAACGAGCTTGAACAAGGGCAAGGATGACAATTTCAATGTCACAATTACGTCAACAGTAGCTGAAACAAGCCTCTAATCTCGTAAACAGGCGAGAAATATTTTTTGCCATAGCTCTACGTGGCAACATTGCCACTTAGATGGTTGGCAGTCTTCAACTGTGCGTACCCCTCTGGATGGTGTCCACGAGCAACGGTCATTGTTTACCATCAGGCGATTCGTCTGCTCGTATGCCTCCTATATTATAAAAACATTCAGTCATATTAAATATATTAAGAACGGGTCACTCACGTATTTAAAAAACATTCAGTGTTTGTGTGACCCATATCACAATCATAAAACAACTACTTTTGATCTATTTTCTTTCACGAGAAGTAGTCATATTTTTGAAATACTGACAATCGTTTGCCTTAAAGTTACTGCTCTTTATATTGGCAGTTTAAACTCAGTTTCGATCTATTTATTATAGTCACTATTGCGAACTAACTTTATTATAGCCTTATAAAAATTAATTCAACTCGCTGGATGCACTATGGAGCCGCAAGTTTCTCTATAAAATAATTTATCAAATCGCAACGACTTTGCAGGGCAAACTTTCGAATCGGACGGATTTAAAAGTTGGAGACTTCTCGATATCTATCGAAGAGTGGCGAACAAACTTTTTTTGTAAGGAAAATGCATTGTAAGAGATAGTATCGGATGGTGCAAAGTGGTTTGCGGAGCCGGCGGGCTGCGGGCGAGCGGGGGGGGAGGGGGGGGGGGGCTGAGCTGTCATTTGCAGGAACTTCTGAGGCAGAGTTGTCGAGTTACACAAGTTGTCACCAGGCCTTTATCTTGTTTTAGCGATCTTCTTGCGCTTCTTCTTGAGCTAAGAGTAAGCGAGCGTTTTGATTAGCGTCAGGTCAACTTATGTGAAACTAAACAGGCAACTTTATTTTTTGACGTGATAACGTCTTATAAATCGATTAACACCGTTGTGGACAGCTCTCCATGGTAACGTTGTAGACAGATCTCCATGGTAACGTTACGGCCAAAGTACTTATGCAATTTTTCATCGATGTTTTGTTATGACGTTATCAAGCAAAATTTTCGTCCTTAAACCGACTTCACAGACAACCATTTTTTTCTCTCATAAGAGTTTAATTGCATCTCTGCATTTACTTTGTCTGTGTCAGGTCCTCTAAAATATTTTATCGTCAATTAAACTAACAGCCTATATCCAGTCACTTATAAGTACATACCTACATAGGTATCTGTGTCCTATTAATTATACAGATATTAGTTGACATCAAAGGTTGTATTGCGAACGTAGCGAGCAAGCGATTGCGTCAGATAGCTTGTCAACTGTTGATTTAGCTTGCACACTTAGCGAATTGTGCTCTTGAGATAATACTGAACAATATGCGCCATTAATATTAAGTAGACAATACTGTGATGCAAATACATACACGATTTAATTAGCTGAAGACTAAACTAAATAGTTTCTACAATTAATGTTACCGCAGTTACCCAGTCATTATTCTTTAAGTAAATCACAACGTTACTGCTCCACATTATTACCTATTTCTGCACTATTCAATTTTAAAACATTTTCAACGTGAAGCAATTGTAATAGCACTGCTACTTACTTATCTAGGATTAAAAATATCAACTAAAATCCCCCCTACCCTAAAATCTAGCTAGAAATCGTTCAATCACTTTCGACAAAACTGTCCTCCAACGAGATAATCGCACGATACCGGATCGCAGTGACCTCCATCTTATCTTGGAACGGAAGTACAAAATGGCGGCGAGTGGTCGACATGGATGCGCTTCCGGTGCAGTGTTGTCCGCGGGGGTACAATTAATCTTGTGTACGTAGGTACTTATTTTGTTCGGAGCGAAGTTCCGCCGGCTGATTACGGGCCAACTTGGACGTCGAATTACGATGGAGCGATTTGGCGCCTCGAGAGTGTCTTTGGTCTTTTGATTTTAACTACGTTAAAGTGACCAATTTCACGGTATGAAAGTTTACGGTGTTCTAAAAAGGTGAGTTGAACATATTCAATTCAATCATTCAAAATTGTAAATAGGATAGTCATAAATATGTGTTTTTAGGCCTGTATACAAATTGTTTTGAATATTTTAACACAATTAGAGCCACTTGCACCATCCTACTAACCCGGGGTTAAGCGGTTAAACCGTTAAACCAGTGGCAAATTGTACTAGTAACCTGATTAACCCCAGGTTAGTGGGATGGTAGCGCTAAAGAATATTAAAGCAAATCTTCAGCCATGAAATTGTCTATTTTAAATGTATTATTCAAATAACAGACAACAACATTTGACAGCGATAAAAAGTAAAAAGTTGTTTAAACGGAAACGCGTTCTAAAAACAATGCAACACATTTGAACCTAAAATCGGTTAACATTTGTTTCAAGTAGATGCCATTTCTCCCGTAATAGGACGGGACGTCTTGCCCCGAGCTCCCTAGCGCCGTGCTCGCCTTCGTTTTGTTCCATCTGATTGTTGGGTCGTGATTTCCTATCTCCCAGAATTAAGCGGTGATTCATTGAACTAATTCAAAGTTTGGTTTTTGCAGCCTACCAAAACAGACGTGAATAAGTGTGTAAAATAGACAATATTTGAAATATACCGGAGAGAACTGTTTCCGTTTCCTGATTTATAATGGTTTTGGATTTACAGGCTATCGGCCCGATTCGAACTTTAGGATACGTCAAATATTACAGCTAGATACGATATGAATTAGATATGTTAGTGTCAAATGAGACATTTCTTCAAACAAAAACGTCACGTTTGACACTGACATATCTAATCCATATCATATCTAGCCGTAATATTTGTCGTATCTTAAAGTTCGAATGAGGCAGTATGGCTAATTGTCTAAACGGTGATCAGCTAAGATCTCGATGGTAGAAGGTCACTCAGTGGTAGGACCATCGTTTTTCCAATGCTTAGTGGAAACATTACACACAAATTAGCTTCAACTTTTGCTTGTGATACCAAGGTATTATTATTTCCTCGTTGAATCGGAAATTCAGGGATCTTGTATAATACCTACTAAAGAATTAAAACAGAATTCTCAACTACAATACGAAGGTAATCTACGTCGAAGCGAAAGCTTCAAATTAACATTTTAATAAACACAAAGTTCCACGTAGTTAACATAGCGTTGTTTATTTAAAACCTTTTCGTCTTCAACACAGCTGTATTAAGACCGCAGTTGCATAATCCATGAGGTTACAGCGCACATCTAGCAGCTAGACTATAGCTCATAGTATTACACAGTGCATGAGAGTTCTCAGTGTTCTTAGAACACTTGTTATGTCGGCTCAGCACTTAGGGAGATGTTTGTTGCGAGACCTGAACGCGAACGTTCGCCGAAGTATGCCAAGTGTCGCTTTTTAGCACAACTGTTGTGATTTTTTTGGTAAAGAACATGGTCACATTGTTTTAAAAAATCGTCGAAAGCAATTGTCTAAATGTATAATCTGTATTTTCAAAGTAAACAAACAATTTTACGTTTTCGGGTAATTATAACATTTATTGGTTAACCAACCAAATACCAAACCGCCTGGATCTGTCACTGAACAACCTGACTTTAACCTACATTATTTGATCATGTAATGTTTTCATCTACCCTCAACTACTACTTTACTTTACTTTTATTTAAATACCTAAAAATACAGAGTATAGAAACAGGCTCGTGTATTTTTACAGTATTAAGACATACACTGTGTTATCAATGTTTTAATGATAATAAAACTGCAACTTTAATGAAACAGCTTATATTAATACCAGACGGCTTTCTCTTAAGCTATTAACAGCATTTTAATAGCTTAATAAAGAGTCCAAAGACTGTATTCAGAAACGTAGTAAATATAGTAATATAATGTGCCGACTATTAACTGCAATTTATAATGTAATCTGTATTTCATAATACAGTGATAAATCTATACGTGGATGCTACGTTTCTGATAGGTACTTATATATTCTACTCGAACGACCGGACAGAATCAATACAATTTTCATGTGTCAAATGCTCGTAAAAGAATAAATCGACAAATACTGTAAAACTGGCTACACTGATAACCAATCATGATATATGTATAGTAGTATTAGTCTTGTAACTATGTAGTTTGCCTTAACAGCTTAAGGGCGTAAGAGCCGTAATTCTAGCCAGAGCTTAAAACTCGTCATTACCGCGATCCCTACACGAAGGGGTAAGTAGACGAACAGTATTTATTTACGCAAATAAATCCCGTCTTCATGCCGCCTGCACCGTCAGGAAATTAAAATCAGTGGCAGCTGGCTATAATGAGATTCTCAACCTTACCTGCAACATTTCTATATTTGTATATTATGTATGTAAGTCTATTTGTATTAAGTATATGTGTAAGTTTATCAACATAGTTTATATTCATATAGAGTCTTGTTTACAAATTCATTTACTTTAAAGACACTGCACCTACTTAATCTTTCTGGTTTGACCCATTGGTTGACTGGTAGAGAATGCCTTAAGGCATTAAGTCCGCCATTTGTACCTTCATGCATTGTGCAATAAAGATTAAAATAAATAAATAAATAAATTTCTTGTTAAGTCACAGTTTAATATTTTTTGGATGGATGCGAAATCAAGATTAAGATAATTTTTTATATATTTTTTTATGTGACATCTATGGGTAGGAAGTAAATCTTGTGTGGCTTTGAATGGGCGACACATTTAAATACTTATTTTATTATTTTGATTGTAGGCATGATGATGAATTTGTATAGAATCTTCATATAAAGTGACTCGTTTCATTGTGTGTTAATCGAGCCGTCATAAAAGTACACTAACTAATACGAATACAGAAATCAATTATACGACTGTTTATAAGACTAAACATAATTATGATTGTATGATTTGCTGTAAATACTCTGGGACTGTTGAAGATTGCTCTATATGTTGCTTGCCGGTAAAGTTAAAAAATGTTACCGGTTAATGACAGTTATCAACCATTTGAATTATAAAAGCATTATTTAAGCCATTTAACGTTAAATTGTATTTAATCTACCTGCCTATGACGTTAGGATATATATTTTACGACATCTTAACTCAACATTAAAAATTAAAACTTGTTTACTACGGGTAGGTACCTACGTTTGCTTTAATACCCGATGAGAAAATACGTTTATGGCTATGTTACGGTCTGTAAAGTGGAAAATTTATAGCAACTAGGTATTAGCCGGATTACGATGTGGATGGAACGATTTAGACTGATTTCTTTTGTAATAAAAACTATATTGATATACCTAGTGCTAATGTTAAAAATTTTTAGCTTACACTCTGCTAATATATATATATATTTTAGCCTATTGTAGTGAAGTGTATTGTAGCCTATTGTTGGAGTTGTGGAAATCAAGGGGAGAGGCCTTTGACCAGCAGTGGGGCACTACAATAGGCTGCTTATATTATTTTACTAAAAATGTTTACACGGGGTAAAAGAAAACGTTTACTTCGTGTAATATAACTCTAAAAATGGTTGGAAGAAAAAAAACATATCTTGGGTACCTGTCTACGATATAAAAAGAAATCTTTATATTAATAATAATAAAAGAACCAATCGTTCTGATATCGCTGCTCATTTATTTTATCTCCTCGAATTCTATGAACATCTATATCTGATTCCAGGTAACAGGAAGCTTTGAACGGAGACGTAGACATTATCGGCCCTTCTAAAATACAGATATCGATCCGTCGCTCCGAAATATGAATATTTAATCGACGATTGCAAAATTAATGTTATTATGAATCTTATTTTCGTAAGGTTTCGTTAAGCGTCGAGGCCTATTCAGACAGCGGTGATTAAACCCTGATATTTGCGTTTGAAATTGGAATATTAATTTGGACTATCGAGTCGACGGGAATTTGATTCCTCAATTACCGTTGGTAATGAGTGACGCAGGTCATTTTAGCGTGATTAGTCAATGGGCCCGATGTCTGCTGAATAATTACATATCTATAGATACTTACGTTTATCGCTGTGTTGCAGTTAGCGTTAAATGTTGAATTGCGCATTTTGCGCCAGTAAACTTGAATCGATGTAATATAACAGTTTCGCCTCTTAACTCAGTCATTGTGAATGTATGTATGTATGTATGTATAAACTCTTTATTGTACAAAACACAAAACACAAATTTATGGCACAGGATAGGCAGTACAAAGAAATAAAAAAATAAAAATAAATAAATAAAAAAATAAAAAAAAAATAAATAAAAAATAAATTAAAGTAAGTTTAAGTAAATGTCAATAGAATCAGGCGTTACTTTGCGGAAATCCATTCCAATTAAAACCAAAATATTACTTTGCTAATCCGCGAAAAGATAACGTGCTAGTCAATCAACGGGTTAGCACTGATATTTAATCAGTCATTGTGTCAAACGAATCTCCAGCTAGTCATCACTTTAGGATAATTTACAAGCATTTCTTCCATTAGGCTACAAAATTTCATAAAGCCATCAGTAGCCGAAACTATTCCATTGAAAACTTAAGATGTCGGAATATTAATTATTCTTGTTATTAAAACAAGTTTCAAAGCCGCAAAGTTGAGTTCAATATTGGCGAAAGTTGGGCAAGTGTTTTTGATTCGTGGAGAAATTGTGAAACTATTTTTAATTTCCCAGAGGGCCGGACTCATTTGTTAGTTACGGCCCGCAGCGACATCTGCGCCCGACGCCGACAGATGGCGCTGGCTGATATAAAATAGCGGCAAAAAATGCAATAGCCAATCAGCTGTCGAGTTTTTCCGTCAGATTTCGGAAATAGAATTATCTGATATGGATATTCGACTTTGCGTCGTCTCGTCAACGGATAGGTTATGTAATTTCTTTTGTGGAGCTTTCCATAAAACTTTTATCTGATGGGAAGCCATATTATGTTATGAATGAAATGTTAAATTATTCAATTAATATTTATTTAAGTACTAAAGTATAATTAAGTACTGATGCTTTACATTTCTTATTCAGTGAATGTCATATCTTTCACACTTTATTCTTAACTACATATATAATTACTAAAGTTAGAAAGATCTCGAGAATTAGCGAAAATTAATTGAATTGTTTGAAATTAGACACTGATACCTCGTAATACTTCAGACCCCATGTCTTAGTTCCGCTCTTGAAACCTAATACAAGACTGTTCCAGACGCGTATAACGAGTTCTGTAGCCGCCAACACAATTATAAGTTTCGTAATTTAATTTATGGTTATAATGGAGCTAGACAGTTATACAGGAATGTGTAATGATATTAAAAGTTTCAGTTAGTTTGGGAACATTTGGCCTAATTCTTTTAAGTGATAAAGTTTTGACGTTAGTGTTCTAGAATGTTTTTGAAACTAATTGACTTACCGTCTGTCAGTTACTCCAAATAATAACAGATACGTCAGTTAATAGATCTAGAAATGATATGGATTAGATATGCCAGTGTCAAATATGACGTTTTTTCAAACAAAATTCTAATAAGTTTATGGTCGAATATGACAAATACCTGCCACGCTACGGCGTAGCGCTACGAATGAATGAGTTGTGCACGAGTTACAGGGCGCGTAGCCAACGTGCCAATCGTTATCGCTCCGTTATAGCTTATCATAGTCATCTCTCTCTATCACTCTTCCGCACTTGTGCGACAGTGTCAGATGCGTTTCATTCGCTACGGTTAACGATTACACGTTCGCTACGCACCCAGAGCTACAGCGCACGCAAGTGGAACTTGCGGCCCGATTCGAACTTTAACATACGCCAATTAATAGATCTAGAAACGATATGGATTAGACGTGTCAGTGTCAAAAGTGAAGTATTTATCTGAAGAAATGTCACCATATCGTTTCTAGATCTAACAATTAACGTATTTTAAAGTTCGAATCGGGGAGTTGGTATTTGACCATGAACCTGATTCAGATTTAACAACTTGGTTTGATGACATTTGAATACGACCTTGACGATCGTTCACACTAATTGGCGCATACTAAATGAAGTGAAAATCGTGCGTGAAACGAACTAAGTATATGTTTCGTAGTAGTTACCTACTACATAATTAGTCAATTAACTGAAGAGTAATAATAGTTTTGAACTAAGTTAATTTCTTTGTCATTTACCGTAATGTTTTTTTTTAATAAGAATTTTAGATATTTGGCCATATTTGGCTAAACATGTGATACTAAACCAATTTACTTTTGACATCTGTACGCATTTACCATGTTTAAGCAAATAAATATTTCTATTTCTATTTCTATAGAACAAAGTTTAGAAATATTGGGTTTCGAAAACGTCCATTTATGCCTCTGATTTTTGTGACCGGATCAAATGGATCTAAAGTCCCAAAAGGAAAGTCAGAATAGCTAGTTCACAGGCTATGATAGCATATGCGACGAAGCGATGCTATCGGCCGCATTGACCCGAATGAGCGACATTTGGCAGCCGTGGGCGGCACCACACTGCCAAACAACCACCAGCGGTGGATCTAACGCGCCATTCAGATTTCATAAACCTGTTAATGCCAGACTAAACACATTTTTACAAGCACATATCTTTAGTCCGAGAAGAAATTGTGTAAAATTATTTAGGGCGCCACTCCCTACGTAACTGTCATATTTTTGACGTAAAATGCTTAAACATGGCAATAATTTAGTATGTAAATCTGTTAGTACTATTTTATTATTTTTACTATTTTATGTCGCACTATACGTCTACGAGCGATTCTACAATTATTTATAATAAAGGAAGGTTTAGCATCAGTATACAGGGTGATTCGTGAGACGTGAGCAGGACTAATCGTACACAGTCAGTAACTGATAATTGATCAATCACCGTAGTATTTAGGTGAAACAACCACACTTTTTCCTATTTTTTAACTTTTTGGTGAGGGCAAAGTTATTTCTCTACAATCTTGGTCACCCTACAACACCTAATTAATATACATAAAACCTCTTTTACCGTAATGACAGCATTTTGATTACGAAGAAAATGACCTGTCAAACTTGGTGAGATACGAATTTTCTTAAGTAACCAGACCGTGATGACAGTGATGACATTCAATTTGACACAGAATATCGGTAGTTTGGTATTCTAATTTTAGCGTGACCATGCATGTCGTAAATAAATTAATAACTTTTTTTTTTCAACACGAATACAAAATTAACGTTAAACTCACTAATACTGATACGAAACAGTTGCTTATAAATTACGAAATGCGCAGTGTTAGTCCTGCTCACGTCTCCTAAATCACCCTGTATAGACACTGGTGATTCTCAATTCCGATTTCAAAAATATTTTATACTTAGGGTCGGTTGCACCAAACCGTCTGTCACCGTTAAAGCGTTCGCTAAATTTATTTGTAATATGTATTTCAGACTTCACTGCTGTTTGACGTTAATCAGTCTGTTAAATGTGGTTGGTGCAACTGGGCCTTACTCGTAACCTTACGTAAACGTTAAAACTGGACCATAGTTGTAGGTATTATAGCACTTTAGTTACCTGATTTTACGGTAAGTTTAACAATCAATCATGAAAATGTCAAGGTGAAACCTTAATACTAATTGCTATAAAGCTGAAACCCACTGAATAGTCATGATGCCGAAGGTTCGTTAGTTTGGTTCCGGCCACGGATCGATTTTACCTGCAGCCTGATTCGGATGTCAAAACTTGTTATGGATTTAAACTGGTTTTGATACTACCTTCACGTTTTGGTTGGCGCGCATCTAGTGATGTGCCGTTATCGGTAAAATACCTAAGGTGGGAAAATTCCCAGTAATGCTACCGGTAAGATGCCGAGGGTTCGTTAGTTTGGTTCCGGCCACGGCACAGAATAAATAATAGTACTAGGTACAGAAGACTCACTATCTAACAAAACGCGTCTGTTAAGATCAACACAGATATGGCCGCTAGGTGGCGACAGCGCCACGCGCGGCTTATGGCTTTCCCCAGAATTAGGGTCGAACGGATGTACTTTTAGCTACCTGTAGCAAAGCGACGAAATCGAGGAGCGAGCAACGCCTGGCCACGGGTCGATTCTACCTGCAGCCTGATTCGGATGTCAAAACTTGTTATGGATTTAAACGGTTTTGATACTACCTTGCCGTCTTGGTAATTAGCGCGCATCTCACGCACGACTTTACTTCATTTCGCTTGCACCAACGTAAGCAATCTTCAAGGTGTTAAAATAAGTTTTTGCAAAAATTAAATTTTTGGTACCAGCTTTTGTCGCTGACTATTTTCTTTCCAAAGGCAACAAATAAGAGACAATTCTTAAAACCCCGAACACAATTAGGTTGCGTTGATTTAACACAGAGTTCCTATGGCCACCTCCTGTCTCCATCATCAGATCAGTTTGATGGTACTATAATATTGCATTGTCACCCGACTCACATATGTATACTTCTCAGCTTCATCGGAAAACGGGAAGTGGGTCAAATTGAACTTGTATACATAGGTACATTGCAAATTAATAAATAATAGGCTTGTATTTTTTTTCTAGCCTAGTTTGGTGTCCCACTGCTGGGCAAAGGCTTGTAATAATTTTGAATAATTTTACGGTTTAGACTCACTTGTTTTTAGTCACTCACGCGACATGTTTCGGAGAGCCTAGTAGGTCTACCATCAGTTGGCAGAGTATTTTTCACTTACACTCGGTGAATAAACGTGCCGTGTGTCACGTTTTACGTTTCTTTACGGTCTTATGTACCTAACTTCACTCCACTCCAAACGATGCTGTCCCTTTCTAAGTATGCTAAAAAACAGAGCAAGAGTTATATCGGAGTTTTATACAGCGCCTCTAGGACTCACTTAAAGAACTAAATAAGAAAATTGACACATTTTCTCACGTCTACGTAATTTACTATCTATGCATCTCGCTCTCGCATATTAGTGCAAGTGAGATGCACAGAAAGTAATGTTATATATACTGATGGTAGCCGTGAATATGGAGGGTAGAGGTAAGGAGAATCCTTTATGACTTTATGAGAAAACTCCTTTATGGGAGAATATTTGCAAAAACTGGGCACGCTGTCAGCTATTATAATTTTTCTAAATCTCTCCAGAGTAGCGAAAAAAGAAAACCCATAAACCTAGTTTTTCATTGTATCAATACCATACTAAAAATCATGGAGAATGGAAGTTTCTCGTATTTAGAAGTGGAAAAACGTTTTCTCTTTTTGTATGGACGATTACGACGTATAGTCAGACCGTAAAAAGTCTGCAGCGATTTTGATAGCCCACGCAGTGCAAGTGTCATTTTAAACGTCAAACTTCTATGAAATTAATAACACTTAAGCTGCGTGGGCTATCAAATCCGCTGCAGACTTTTATTGGTACTACTATAGTATACTTCCCTCTTAAGGTTTTTGACGGAGACTTTTTCATTAATTAATTACATGGAGATTGTATTCCTTTACCTCTACCCGCCACTTAGAGCATTTAGAAAGGAGATGTCATCGCTGTCATTTTCTTTACAAAACGCGGGGACGTCAAATGTATTGCTATTCCTACATGATTTGTACGTAACGTACAAATAGCCATGTCAGTCCATACAAAAGTTTGCACAATTGTGCAAGTTTTTCGGCACAGGGGTGAGTAATATTGTCAACAAAAAAAATAAAGAATATAGACTAGGTATCTGCCGTATTCGAACTTCAAGATATTCACAAGAGACGACCCGTACTAGATCCATTCTAGATACGTTATAGTTTAGATATCAACTAGTTCTCTTTTGCAGCGCAATTCGGGCAACCAATGTCACTTTTACGTTAGATAGCGTAAGATATCTATTAGATGTGAATTGGGTCTCTAAGTCAAATCCCGAGGAAGTCGTTCAAGAGTATCTTCAGAATCACGCCAATGTCAAATTTGACAGGTTAGATCTTAAACATATCGTTATCCTACGAGTATCTTGATGGTGATGTCTAAAAGATATCTAATAGATATCTATTTCAAAATCCGAATCGGGCCCTATGATATTTGATTTATTCGGTTGTCAATATAAAACAAATGTAGTTGTTCTTTCTTCTTGTATGAGACGCCATTACTATGTATGCTTAATTGAGATTAAGAAACATTATTTGGTGTTAAAACAAGCTTTTTTTTCCTGCTTGGAACCCTAATCCTAACAGTAAGCACTCAATGACCACTCCAGTTATTAAATGCTCTAAGACCAATTTTGTCACTTTGTTACTGACTCAACCTTAATTCTAAATTTTTTTAAGATTTGACGTTGCCATAGTTACGAAAATAATAAACACATCAATATTAGTAAACAATGTATAAAATAAAATATATTGTATTCAAGAAAAAAATTGCAAAATATGATAATTACGTAAACATCATTAATTAACGAGTTAAAATTCTAACTTTGCGTGTTAAAAAATAGGAAGCAAAGTATATGGCGCGATTATACAGGCTACTTTTGGCTACATATTTATTACCTATGATGAAAATAGTACACACATGAGAAGAAATCTTAAAATACTAAAATAGGTATATATTATATTATGGTCCGCTTCAGTCCGCATCATAATAACGGCCGTCTCCTACTGCTAAGTACCATTATCAAATAGAGTGTGCGGAAAGAGAAGAGTTGTGAAATGTAGGGGAGCCCATACATTATACCTACGACTCTTCTCTTTCCGCACAGACCCTGACCTTAATAGCGATCTTAATTTTATAGTAAATGATCTCGAGTATATTTCAGTGCCAAGCGCCCCATTTCCAATACAAAATGAACCCACGCAGCGGGTTTTTGGCAATAAATGTGTTTAAACCTTATTTAAATTTTCAGATTCTAAACCACCACGAAAAGTTTTTGAAGAAAGTTTTATATTTCCTGTTACCAAATTGACATGAAAATAGATTACCTAGGTATCAAACACAAGAATTTGAACATCGGAAAATAAACTATACTTACTTATTAAAGAAAAATAAATAAACTCACAGAACATTTGTATGTTTTATTTTATGTAAGATGATAATACTTAATAAAATACGTAGGAATTCTTGCGTACATATTATAATAGGTCTTGCGGTATTCTTATATGTGTTATGTGCAGTGTGCACCCAGCAACAAAAGCAGCAACATATCCTACCGCTCCTTGTAATGAGCCTTAATTCTTATTGCATACATGCATACGCATGCATACATGATGCCATCCGGATTTTCATGGAAATGTTGGTTCTTGCCTAAAACCAAAAACTGCTCGTAAGCAATGTGATCTTCGCAAATGTAGCAGTAGAAACAGGAAAATATGATGTCAAGTATAACTCATTACCTTTGTACTAAATCAGCCTTTTATCGAGCTATTAATTGATTTACCCCTTAAAGTTTTGCTTGAAGTTCACGTACTGTTATAAATTTATACATATTACGTTGAAAATTGCATTAATACTCGTGAAAAATCTGCGTATTTGTTGTGTTTACAAGTTGACAGAAATGTCACGTTGGAAACGCACGTATTTTTCGATAACATCTGTCACGTTTACTCGCGTAAAGTATTTACGCAGAATAATTCTGGCTCAGTTTTCATTATATAATTAGAAAGAAAGCGTTTTAGGTGTGAAGTTAGGCAAGTATGGAAAACTCGCGTAAAAACGTCTATAACTCATGGTACCAATTGAAATTTTTAGTTCTTTAGGTGACCGGTAGAGGCTCTGTACAATTACTCCATACATTTTCCTTAACTTTCTCACTATCGACTGTCATTCACGGAACTTGACGGAACTCATAGTAGAGCTATAGGTCTCCTTTAGAGATACTAAAAACAAGTGAGTCTAAACCGTAAAATTATTCAATGTTAGTATGTCTCACAACAGTTTAAATTTGATTGAGGCTTGTAATAAGATCAAAACCGTAATAGGTTGTTAGATCTGAATCGGTCCGGTCCGGGTCGATTCTACCTGAATACTTTCAGACTGACGGTGCCGGTGGATTATCCGGGATAAAACGTTTAGTTTCACGAGTTATATGCCCAATTAAACGGGATTAGTCTATCAAGATACACTGCCTAACCGTACTGGTTGGTAACATGCAGAGCTTGTTGTTTACTTGTTACATACGTATACGGCTTTTTTTCAACGTACGATCCATTTTTATAAAAATACTCATTTAACATGCTTACATCCGTAGTAATTCATATTATAATTGTGAAATGAATCGTGGAAATTGGAAGTGGTAAACCTTCTCGGATCAGATCGGGGAAATCCTGAAGAAAGGCCAGATCTAGAGCACCCTACACCACCGAGCGTGTATGGGGAATGTCATTAAAGTGACGGAAGAGAAAGAGGTATGTCAAGGTGTAGCAAGTGGAAATCCGTGGTCTCTGCCTACCCCTCCGGGAAATAGGCGTGGCCAGACTGACTTTACCTACTGGAAATATAGTATAAATAACGAATATTAACAATAAAGTACCTATTACTAGCAAAAATCGTTATCCTATTACTAACAAAAAAATATAAAATTCGTAAAAAAATATAATAATATCATAGTCTTATTTTGAAATCATACAACGCTTTTAAATATACATATGTATAAACGCCAACCAACTTAAGTATACTTCATTAATTGCCGTAAAAAGATAAATCATAAAAGCCTTCACTCTTATTAACACGAGAACGTCAAAATATTTTTTCAAGAGGCCATAAATTCGTGAATTATATTTTTAACTGCAAATACATTGCAGGCCCATCTGAAACGTTTTTACAACCTTCAGGTGGCCATTACATTGAAAATATTGCTACAATTTACTTTTAAACGACTCCCATGGAAATATAGCAAAGGCTTGCGCTCGCTCGGTACGAATGAATTGCTATTCTCTTGATAAATGAATGTTTTTGTGTAAGGTTAAAATTGTGATTGTTCTATGTATGTATGTATGTAAACACTTTATTGTACATAAGACAGGTTAAATTACAATGGAACAAAAAATATATATAATGTACAAAGGCGAACTTATCCCTATAAGGGATCTCAATAAAGTGTAAGTGGGGATGTTCTAATAAAGTGCGTAAAATATATTATTAATACGAAAAATACGCATACGTACGTATTTAGGTTACAACATGGCGAATCAGTACCAACATATTTGTATTGTAGTCAACATTTACATTAATGTAGGAATGTACTATTTTCTATTTTTATTTTATAGCTGTTTGAAATATTTTTTACAATATTTTTAATTGTATCGTATTGGTATTTAGGTTACAACATGGCGAATAATTACATACCTGTTTGTATTGTAGTCAACATTTACATTAATTTAGGGATGTATTTATTTTCTCAGAAGGGATACCTACATAAACATATATGTTACATACTCTGTTTCACGTTAATAATTAAGGCCATATCCCCATTATTGCTTTACCATGTAATTTTTCGTGTATTTGAACCTGCGACTAACGGCCCTATTCTAACTTTAACACTAGAGATCATCTAGAGATGAATAAGATATCGAAAAGATATAGTCATTTGTAAGTTAGATATGTCAAATTTGACGTTTCCGCGTTTCTGGAGGTCCTCTTGAACGATTTCGACAAGTTATGACTTAGATATCCAAGTCACATCTAGTCGATATCTAATGTAAATCTAGTTGATATCTATATCGTCTCTAGATCACAAGATCTAGAGACGATATAGATCACAAGATTATCATATAATCACATATAAGCAAACGTCGGACTATAGGGGGCAGTTTGAGGGCAAGGTAAGGTTTACAAAAAAATCTTAACTTACGAGTATTATAATGTACCTAGTATTTGTAACATAGTTAATTAAATTAGTTACCCGTTATCATTTATTCATCTTTAATGTGTAAATACTCTTTGAAGTGATGACTGATAGCCCACTGAAGTGGCCACTTAAAAAACAAATAGATAGCTGACATGCGTCATTATAACTGTTGTTCATACTTATATTTGTTGGTAGAGTGCCGTCTAATCAATAGAAAGATTTGCTTTATTTGTTACATTATAGATACTAGGTACCAAATACTAAGTACAAATACTCGAAAGTGAATTGATTGATTTGCGAACCCTACCTATCATTCTGACATGCCACGAAAATGCCCGCTGGAGTCCGACGTATGCATATAAGATAATCACAAGATTATCTCGTTTCCCGAATATCCGTGTAACTGACTAGTGACTATTTACATATAGGACACAGTATTCATGGCAAACTATTTCTAGTGTTTCGTACAAAACTTTGTTCACGGTACACCTATGGGATCACTTCGGTCTGGAAAATCAGTTAATACGTTTTTTTCAATCATTCAAATATTCTTTTTTTTTGCGTAAAAATGCGGCAAATCGATATGACGCGTACGCGGTAACCGGAAGCGGCACCATAAATCCGGGCAGCCCCGGCTTCCGGCACCGCACCCAATATCGCCATGTATAACTCCACGGAGTTTGCATGGCTGTTTGTTCTGTCTGTGTGCGTTTGATTAAGTTATCGCATACGATAAATAAAAGCATCGATGAAATGTTAAACGTTGCATATTGTAAACAGATATGTGACGGTTATTTATGACTTTGAAACTTTCGAATAAATGAAATATTTAGGTAGTGTACATAAATAAATCTGTAAAATATATTTGAGGATCAACTCTTGGATCGTTTAACAGGGCTAAGTTTACTTTTTTACTCAATAATTCTATCTAATCGAAAATACATATTTAATAAATATTCCTTAAAATGTGGAAAATATGTGAAATAAATTATAAGTAGGTATCCTCAGCTACACAGATCGTGATCACGGATAATATTTCCTGATTGATATCATGCGTTAATATTAAATTTATATTTGAAGGTAATCGTGCGTCATATTCTCCTTAAAGGACGACTCACGTTAGACCGGACCTTGTCCGGGCCGGAGCTTCCAGGGTTCACTTTTCTATGACATGACAGGCGATCACGTGATGCTTTCCATGGAAAACGATGCGCCGGAAGCTTCGGGTCGGACACGGCCCGGTCTAACGTGAGTCATCCTTAAGACGAAACAGGAGCTGAGTTTTAAATATTTTGGGTAAATATCCCGTCTCGCTAACGGAAGCGGCTCCTAAAACTAGTGCGATAAGGACAAGGCGAAAAATCCTGCGTAAAAATCTTAAAAACCGATGTTTCGTACTCGACTGTTTCCTCCTCCAAATCTTAACCAATCGTAACGAAATTTGGAAATCTAAATGATTATTAAATTATCTGTGTCGGACCGTTTTGCTTTTTTGGCTAATTGATATCAGTTTTGAATACTACGCCTCTCATTGCGGCATAGTCAATGAGGCCATTTTTGAAGGGCTCTAGCGCCTTAAAAAACAAAACTATCAAAAAAAGCAAAACGGTCCGACACAGATATTGACAATATTAATCTGTGTTGAAAAAATCATTGCTCTAGCATTAAAACCCACGGAGGAAACAGTCGAGTACGTTTGTATGGAGAAATGACCACTCCTGTTGGCTCTTAAATCGATTTGCCCCAATCGCAAAAAAAAATGCGCAAACAATTATACGAGTAAAACTCCATGAAACTGGATCATCCTAAATTCCCACGTCTCGGGTGCACTTTTAATGTCCCGGCAAACTTTGTTTCGCCCGATAACATTGGCGACGAAGATTGATTCCGTCCCGATGCTGCGTCATCCATCACCCGCTCAGTAAACAGCCTCTCCGCGTGACAACACCAATAAGTGTCAATGTATCTTGACGTCACATAAACAGTCGGAAAAACGTACGCTGACTTCCGATTTTGTTTATGTTCGTTCTGAGCAGATTTACAAATTACCAAAATATTTAGATACAGTTGCCTATAGTTTTTTGAAATATCAAGAGAACGTTGAAATAGCAAAAACACGGAAATAAACATGTCACTTAAAATTTATATATTCATTTTTCTGTCTTTATTGATGCTGAATGCAGGGACTTAAATTGCTGAGTAATTTAAGATTTGTTTTCATTGGACCGTTTTATAATTCAAGTATTGACCATTGAAACCTGGAGAAGATAGATCTATACCTAAGTACCTACTTACTGAGCCATAATTTGCCTTTATTATTTAGGTGAAGAAGGTACAGTCGACGACAAAGATATGTTTACATTTTTCGCCTTATTACATAGGAGTAAGGTGCAAAACTGTAAACATATCGTCACGTCACGTCGACTGTACTGGTGTATAATATTTAGAGTGGTTTACTAATTCAAGTACCGTTCACCATATTCACCTTCAATTTACTTTGAGTTAGAATAAATTAAATTCTTATATACGTGTTACACTATTTCGATTCTGTACAATCGTATTCAACTCTAAAAATATACATAGAAAGGTTGTGACAAAAACTCAAATTTCCGTCGGTAGTTTAGGTCTAATGGAAAGAACAAAAAAGCTTTTCGGAGCCGTGTCGAAGGCGTGCGAACGAACAGACCCCGAACATGTGTGGCCCTCCGAGCCCCGTTCACACTGCGCCACTGGAACGGGAAATGGACTATCAAGCCTAATGGTCTATTGGAGGCTAGTGGGCTAAAATGCTAAACAATAGACTGTAGCTATTGCGAGTATTTACATTGAAACAGAGGACGATAACTGTCACAAAGTAAGAAATACAATGCGGCAATCCAATGCGATCGAATATTCAGGTTTTAGTGTGTAAAAATCAAATGAGACGATTTCGAAATTATTTTTATCTTAGGCAATATAATAACTTTTTAAATGTAGTTTTTTTTTACATTTAACACCCCATCCTCAGATATAAATACTGACCATCAAATATGTTATCGTATTTGGACTTCCAAGCTATATATTTTTATTGACTGAAATGTTTTCTATTTGCCTTTGACTGCTTTTTATCTAGACATTTTGAACTAACATTGCATTAACGTATACCATGATTTGCAAGTATATCCTAACTGTATAAAAGCAAATTTGTCTCATAAAATGAACAAAACAAAACAATAACTCTGCTTTCTACTTCTAGGATTCGTTTTGTCACTTGTCCAATACTTCATAATTCAGTCCCAGTGATCCGTCAAATGTATTGTGAGTAACTGAATTATACGCTAGGCTATCGCATTTCCATATTTGGACTGTAGCCATTTTTTCTATGACGACGACGAATTCAGGGCGTCAATCTAGACCGGCCGTATATAACTTAGACTGTCGAAGGATTTTAGCCGTGAGTTACTGTATGGTGAATGATATTATTATAGTAAAAATAACTAAAGAAATACTGTGATTTTATTATAACATTAATAATATGCGAACCATTTTAGTTCGATTACCTTACCGCCTGCAAACGACGGCCTCTAAAGTGTGATATTTATGTCAATCACACTTGTACATATTTTATTGAAATAGTACAACTGAATTAGGTAATATAATATATGTATTAATTTCTCTACATAAATTACTTATTTATTTCCACGTGGTAGTTTCTCACAAAGTGATTATGCGTGGAATCTAAATGCTTAACCGATGTTAGCCTTTATGACTTATGACGCACCAAGTGTCACATCAAACTCCACTTAGGCTAATATTGAAGTTCAAGTGTAAGTGCTCGTTACAAATAGAAACTACAAGAGTTTTCAACTTGTACGGAATTATAAGACCTATTCTGATTTCATAATGTGTAAGGTTGTAATCGAACTTAAAGATTGCTCACGTTAAATACTGCGCTCGAATTGGCCTGGTGTTATTGGGATCTAGATCCAATATCCTGCGACCTTAACAAATTGTGACATCAGTATCGGCCTAAATCTGTTTTAATTTGATTATTGTCTGTATTCTTTATTAGTTTTAAGTTACTTATAAAAGTTAGGTCCCCACTAATAATCAGCGCTGCGGCTTACCGTAACTTTAAGTACCATCTGATTTATGTCTCGTTTGTAATTTAACTGTTTTGGTTTGACGTAAATAAAAGGTATTTCCTCTCTTTCTTTCTAAAGAAGAAAGGAAAACTGTATGAGAGAAGCCCATAACGGTAACTAGTTAATTGTCAGTTCAAGAAGAAAGTAGACGTATAAAAGATTATCAAATAATAAAAGAATCAAAAGAACTGTAAAGGAAATAGAAAACTTTAATCAGAGCGCGCAAATAAAACAATAGTGGCAAGTTTATGGCGCTCGATTACTTGTGCTCGCACTAAACCAATCACAGTTGTGAACGAGCCTCGCTCGGGGCGGTGCGTATCTGTAATTCCCATCTGGTGGTACAAAGCTTGCTTGATTACGGCGAGGAGCCCGGGGCGACGCTGTGCCGTCTGAGTCTGATGCCGTGCGCCTTTTTTGTCGATAGATGTCGCGGGGAAAAATCATGTGCACCAATATCAGGAGGCTACCTCTGTCAGGTAAGATATCTAAGTAACGTTAGTCTGTCGTGCTGAAATCGGTCCTGTTTGATGATTTTTTTTGTTACTGGTGAATTCTCTATACAACTTGAAACTCCGGTGCTGTTAAGAAGAACAGTCTTTCGGTAGATGTCGCTAGACGCGACCCCAGGGCGTAAATAAAAAAAGGAATGGAAAGATTTGCGCGCTTCTGGTAGGCTTCCATAGCTCAGTTGGTTAAGAGCGATGTACGGATTGTAGAGGTCTCGAGTCAAGACGGATACGTACATTTTTTTTCATTTAATATAAAAAAATCCTGTACTTATTTGCATTATGCAAATAATTTCACTTAGGAGATATTGGCTGATGATCATTGTGATTAGGGATTGCAATCCAGCAGCGTTTTCAATCCAGCTGGATTTTTGCTGGATCGGTATTAATCCAGCTGGATCCAGCGCGGATCCAGCAGTTTACCGATTTTGCAAAAAAAAACACATGGTGCAATTCCGCAGGTATTTTTTATTAAAATTAAAATAAACCAAACAAAAGGAGGATAATAAGGCGTAATTTAAACTTAAAACTCTTTTCTTGGGATCATTTCTTGCGAAAGTTTATTACTTTGAGCTCTCTGAAAGTGAGATCTCAAAAAACAAATAGTATTAAGGGTGTCGTCACCCAGTCTGCTTCTTATGGCACTGCACACATATCCCGCTGCAGAAAAAGCTCTCTCAGCTTCCACACTGGTTGGTTTCAGCGTCATCAGATAATCGTATACTAAAGATAAGTTTTTCCCTCTGACTCCATCACTTTCGAAAGCAGCCATTTCTTTTTTTATATTTTTTTCATAATCCTTTACCGCAATATTAATTACGTTTCGCTTCAGACATACGTCTCTCTCTAGTTTTAATTGGAACTCTAACTCTTCTTCCATAGTAACATTTCGCGTTTCACACATGAGATCATTATTAGTATTCATATCATTATCTTCCTTATCATCTCCTTCACCTTCTTCCGGATCTGCTTGATTTCCTCTCAGACGAATAATTACATTTATAATTTCTTGGCGGATAACATTCTTTTTTGGCATTTGGAAACACGACGCATCAGACGTTTTTTTCTTGACTTCAAGGTCATATTTGATCGGATTTTGTAAATATATTAACATCCCAGTAACATCAGTAAGGCGCCTCTCAACGATCCTTTTTTGAAGTGCCTCAGAGAGAGCTTCGCTGAGAATTGAGCCGTGGATTTTTAACTTGTTCAGGGCAAATTTGAGAGTGGTGTCAGCTGTGATTAAAGTAGATTCTCTTCTGCACAGAGCCTCTACGGCCAACTTTACGGGTTGAAGACAGTTTATCAAGTCACTTATAAGTGCCCACTCATTAGCCGAGAATATTGTAGTTGAGCCGCAGTCTATAAGAGCCTTATCGATACAGGTTTTCAAACTGTAGAAACGTTCTAACATGCTCAGCAAACTACTCCATCTTGTGCGACAGTCCAAAATTAAGCTTAATTCTTTGCCTTTCTCTTCTTTAACATATTTTTGTAAGAACACGTCATCCTTAGTTGGTGACTTTTTAAAAGTTTTGACAACCTTTCGCACTTTTTTAATAACTTCGCCGTATCTCGGAATAATTTCAGCTTCCGGTGTTGATGATTTCATTATCATTTCCAAGCATTGATCCGTATCCATGGTATCATCATCACCATCACTTTCATCTGTTCCTGTATGCCCAGTTTCTTCTAATTCTAACGCTTGTAATAGTTGTGATTTGTACAAAACATCGACAACAGCTAGCTGGATTCCGTGGGCAAAACAGAGTTGTTGGTAACAAGGTAACAGCCTGCCAATTTTTGTCATCACTTTTGCCCCATCGGTCGTGATACCAACAATATCGGTTTCAATTTTTAAGCCGAATTTATTCAACCGTTCAGCCACCAACTCGAGACAATGCTCGGCAGTGCATGACCCATAGATACGTATCAGACCTAGATTGAAATGCTTCTCCTTATGGTGAACATTGAGATTTATATATCTGTGATTTTTTTGAGATGTCCATTCATCAAATGTCAAAGAAAATCTCTGTCCTATCTTTTTAAAATCTGTGAATTCTTTTACCAATTCGGTTTCAATATTATTTGCATAATTAGTTACCATCGAACGTATTGTGTTAGGCGAAGTCGGAAGTTGATATCCACTTTTTGCGAATAAACGTCTCAAATCGGCAGATGTACAAAATGAATTTAATGTAAAGCCATCTTTGCACACCATTCTGGTAACTATAGCTTCCATGCACTCTTCTTTTATAAAGTAAGCATTAATAGTCTTCTTAGCCTTTTTGTTTGGTATGATAACTACTTCGTGATCATCTTTATTGTTTGATGAAGACGTGGTTGCTTTCACGGTAGGAGCTATTGTATCCATGTTAAATTGTAATTTATTTGTACTGTTGCTGGTGCTGCCGGACGTAAAATTGACACAGTGAATCTTCTGCAAATGACCTTTTAAGCCTGTGGTTGAACGGTTACTTATCATTAGAACCTTTGAGCATAGCAGACACTTAGCACTCCGGCCATCATCATTTTTTTTAAAGTAATCCCATAGGTTTTTTTTATCACTATTATCGTCCATTTTAACGTTCATATTATATGTTTTTGGTATACACAAAACTTAAATCTTAAACGAAAGTTCACACGCGGTTACGCGGTTAAATAATCTAGGAACACTAACGATAGGTCCAGCTAGAAAGTCGTAGAGTAACTGATTGCAAAACAAATCTGGGAGCGATAACTTGCACTCGTGGTCCATAACGAACGGTCAAGCAGATGGCATCGCATTCTCACGCTGAGGAACCGACAATAGATATTAGACAAAACAAAAGTAATAAACACATTAAAAAATGTTGGCTAACGGCTTATTGCATAACAATATGACGGTTATTTAAATAACACAAACGTGCAGATGGTGCGTAACAGTAAACTTTAAGAAAACGTTTATATTTGGGCAAGTATAGCTATAAGGCAATTTACCTACACCAGTAGATTTGAGATGGGCTAAGCGCGGGAACGCGGGAACGTTTAAATACAATGTTCTTATAAGTTTTTGTAAAGTTAAGTGTATAGTTTTTTGATGATATTTTTTTGCGGATCCGCGGCGCTGGCTCCAGCGCCGCCTGCTGGATCCAGCACACCAAAAATGCGCTGGATCCAGCTGGATTGCTGGATGTTGGAACCAGCAATTGCAATCCCTAATTGTGATCCTAAAAGCGATCGTCATTTTACGTAGATAAAAGAGAATTTTTTAAAGAAACGTAAGGTAGGGTGGGGTAAGACTATCATCGAGGCAAGACAGACACTTGTATGGAATCCTCATACTGTTTGTCTTGCCCCGAGCAAAATAAACTATGTTCATCTTACTCCACCTTACCTTAAATGAATATTGGTGAATAATAATCACTTTAAAATATGTAGGTACCTATAATTTCGGACTATAACGAAGTGGAGCGCTGATGTATGATCAATTCAGCACAATAATAAAATTTGCCTATAAAGTGATTTATTTAGAAGAGCACAATTAGTGTATGTAAGCTCGTCGATAGCGTCTGGAGGTCGTCTCTGTGACCTTAATTAACATTTTTTACGTCCTACACGAATCGAAGACCCTTTTTTCAACGAGGCACGTGTAAAATACGAGTTTTTCCCTTTTTAACGAATAAAATGATGTTGTTGCCATTATTAAGGCTCGCTATACATATTTGTCAGGTATACAGTATAATGTTTCACATTACAAATACTTGTATAAGTATCACAGGAGGCCGATTCTGATTTACCATTAATAATCATTTGAGTTTTTTTTTAAATTTTAACTATATAAATAAGAACAGGAATATAAAAACTACAATTAAAATAACTAAAATTAAAAATACCTATCAAAATTTGGTGCCCTCGCCGGAGGGTGCCCAACATGCAGGCAGCGTTCCCGCGCTGGATTGCGATTGCAATTCTCTGAGAAAGCGGCGCGCAGGCCTATCTCAGCCGTTTGCAGAGCGCCTTGTGGACGTTTTTGGTTGAAAAACTGTCACTTTTAACACTGACGTATCAGTATGGTATCGCTGTGACATCTTATAAGCATTAATCGAATCGGGCCGACAGTCGTACACTGAAGTTTATCGTATTTCATTGGAAAAACTGAAATTGCGTACCAAATAAAATTATGTATTTTGGCAAAAACCACGCGCCCACGCGCCAAGATCGGACCTATAAAAACTTATAACTAAGAACTTGGGTACAAGCCATTCTTTAAATTGCCCGGGCAAGGATTAATGAAAGAAATTATTAGCTTGTTCGAGTCATTGTTTGGCCCGGCGCCGGAGTTTGATGGATGGCGCGCGCGGTGTATCAATCTTCGTCGGGTCTTCTATTGTCGCGTATAATCCATTGCTAAGCGAGTACCGTCCGGATTGCTATTACTCCGCGCCCGTGAAATTTATTGTGCGTCTGCTGATCTGTCAGTACGGGTTATTCAGGGTGTGTGGGTGCAATGACGGTTACTGGCATATTTTTTTGTGGGTTAAGAAAATTAAAAGAGGAAGTAGATCTCTACTTAGCATCATAACTATAGTCTGTATCTTTAGTTATTTAAATAAAAGTAAACAAAATCTACCCTCAAATGGCTCCTTAGGCCGGTTGAGGGCAGATGAAAACATTACACGATTAAATAATGTAGGTTAAAGTTAGGTCGTTCAGTGACAGATCCAGGCGGTTTTGTATTTGGTTCGTTAACCAACCAATGTTATAATTACCCGAAAAAGTACAAATTATTTGTTAACTTTTATTTAAAACCTAAAGATACCAGAATATAGGCAGTGGCGATTAGTTATGGCGTAGGAGGAACTCTCATTTTTGAGACTTTTAGGGAAAATTTGAAAGGTAGGTGAAATATTGGAAGAAGTGTAGCATTTTACGTAGGTATAATTGTATATGCTTCAAAGTAAATGTTTGTAAAGTTAATCAGGACACACAAAGATTAAAGGTTTCCAAAAGGATTAATCTGCCTTAACAGGCATACTGTATGACTGAATAAGAATGTGTTGTGAATGCCTACTTTAAAAATTGTGTTTTGTATCGTTTCTTTTATTGAGGTGTGCAACACAAAACTTATGTAATGTTAAGTAAAAGTCTTTAAGAGGGGGCTAACATCAAATTGTAGTTTTAATATTGAATTTTTACTCATTCTAATCGATGAACAATCCAATGAAATTAATCAAACAAAAACTAAACCATATTTGTAAGAGCAGAATCCAAGGAAAACCTTAAAAGGTTAAAGTTGGCTTATGACAAAATAAAAATCAGGAAAACGTGTCTAATTTTCAATTGTATATCGTTACCCTGCATATCATATCATTATAATTTTAGTATAAAATGGCTAGTGAAATATCTGAGGGATGGAACGAGCAAATTTTAAATAGAAGTATATTTTTAGAATAATTTGATATAAAAGGTTTATACCCATATCTTCAGCAAGTTATGGGGGCGCGCTATATCTTTTGATTCCTTTTGTTCTAGGTTTTACGCCCCCTCTAGACATAGTTATAAGAAATATGAAAAGTCACATTGGCTAATAGACATTTTAATCTTTAATACTTGGAATCTCCGAACATTTTGAACGTAACAAATTCACATCTAGTTGTTTACATGTTACATTTTAATATAAATATCTGGCGGCGCGATTCGGAAAGTGAATTAGAGATTAACTAGACACGATATAGTAAAGATATGTGACGTCCCACGGATAAAGGTACCTTATGGCGGTTGGCGCTTACGATTATTAACGCTCCAATATTATTGCGGCGCCATGCGACGTAAGCGCCAGCCGCCATAAGGTACCTTTTGTCGTGGAACGTCACATAACTTTACTATTTCATATCTAGTGAATCTCTAATTAATTTCCCGAATCGCGGCGCCAGCCGCCATAAGGTACCTTTTACCGTGGAACGTCACATATCTTTACTATTTCATATCTAGTGCATCTCTTATTCATTTCCCGAATCGAGCCGTGGGAGACCGATCTTTGCACGAAAAACATAAAAACTCAAAACTGCGCGTTTTCCCAGAGTTAAGACCTAGCTAGATCGATTTTTCGCTCCCTGAGATCCCCGAAATATATATATATATATATATATATATATATACAAGAATTGCTAGGATACATTACACGTCAAAACATTTTAAAGATCTCAAAAACTATTCAAGATATATTCGTCTAATGGTATTAGATTCTCACGTATCAAGTAACTATTTACCAAAACAATTATTTTAATCATCACCAAATTAAATGTACGTGATATTATTCCACGTGTTACACCTAATTGGATTCATTCGTGGCAGGTGTAATGTCGAACACGGAAACACCTCGGAAGCCTTCATACTTTAATATGTCATTTGATTTGAATAATAATGAGCCAAGTTAGAGACAACAAACAACTTCCAAGTTTGTTCATGCATGTTTAATGTTATAATGATTTCGGGGAGTTTATTTGGAACGCTTAATATAATTCAAGTTAAAAATGGTTTGTGTTTTTCGAGTCACACGTAACAAAACGTCGGCCCGATTTGAACTTATATACATCAGTTAATAGATCTAGAAACGATATGGATTAGATATGTCTGTGTCAAATGTGACGTTTCTTCAAACAATAAGGTCTGATCTTCGGGATCGGGCCGACTGCCGGATTTGAACTTTAAGATACGTCAATTAATAGATCTAGAAACGATATGGATTAGACGTGTCAGTGTTAAATATGACGTATTTGTTTGAAGAACCGTCACATTTGACACTGGCATATCTAATCCATGGGCCCAATTCGGATTTTGAAATAGACATCTATTAGATATCTTTTAAACATTACCAAGATACGATAACGATATGTTTAAGTTCTAACCTGTCAAATTTGACATTTGCGCGATTCTGGAGATACTCTTAAACGATTTCCAAAGGATATGACTTAGATATCCAATTCACATCAAATAGATATCTTACTCTATCTAACGTAAAAGTGACATTGTCATTGGTTGCCCGAACTGCGCTGCAAAAGAGAACTATTTGATATCTAAACTAAAACGTATCTAGAATGAATCTAGTACGTGTCGTCTCTTGTGAATATCTTGAAGTTCGAAGACGGCAGCATATCGTTTGTAGATCTTTAATTGACGTATTTTAAAGTTAGGATCAGGCCGCGAGTGTGTGAAATCATTATTAGCTCCGTGACACCGTAGCAGTTACGCGCTACGGCGTAGCGGTGCTACGGCGTAGCGCCTACGTGATCGGTTATTAGAACCGCGCCCGCCGCAACCTTTAATTAGGTTGCGGTGCTGAGCCGCGGTGCAACTGCGGGCTAATTATTAAAATGTAACCGTATTTACACGACTTTAGGCTATTTCCATTAAATGAGCCTGTTACGAGAGTATCTAACACGTGTTTTTTAAATTATAAATTTGCAAAATCGTTTCCAGTTATTTCAGTTTAGATTCGTCAGATTTATTAAAATTGGAAAATCAAGTTTTACTTTCCGGAATGCATCCTTGCAGTGAATATCCAGAAACGATATGGATTAGATATGTCAGTGTCAAATGTGACGTTTTTTCAAACAAAAACGTCACTTTTGCCACTGACACATCTAATCCATATCGTTTCTAGATCTATTAATTGACGTATCTTAAAGTTCGAATCGGGCAGTATCTATCTGTCTACTTAGTAATTGAATCTGTCTACTTTGTAAATGTCTCCTGAGCCACAGAATAAATAATAGTACTACCGTACGGTACAGAAAGGAAGCTTCCTACAAAACCGAAGTTTGACAGCGGTTCAGGGTCGAATCATGCTATCCCTTTCTAATACATGGCACTATCCCTTTCGGCTAATTAGGGTTGTCAAAATTCAAGTGATTATCTTATCTGTGGTCGTGCACGCAAAAGGAAGTCAAGTGGTGCCAACCCTAATAATTGCTCGGAGCAATGCTGAGCCGAGCGGAGCCGAGTTTGGCCGAAGTCAGGAGTTTCGCACCCCTGCCTGAGCGTACACTAGTTGGCTCAGCCGTCAACTTGCCTGTCCCCCCATAAGCGTTTGCAATAACGGCGCAGGTGTTAGACTTGCAGATACCGCAACTTCTGAAGCGCGGACGGCGAAGCCTTTTTCACAGCGAGCATTTCAGGTGTTACAAAATTTTAGTTTCTAGTGTGGAGATAAATTCGCTTTTGCTCTTTAAAGGTGCATCCATTCTGCAGTTAACTTTTGTGGAGCAACTGTGAACCAACACTGTGCAACAGCAAGTAACTAGGTGAGTTATTGTGGTTGCTGCAACTCGCCCTAATGGCGCCTCGGATGCTGATAAGCAATAATGTGTCAACCCACATTAAATTTTTCAATAAGATGTCAACTCTAAAAATTGACGCTTAATGTTGGCATTTTATTGAAAACCGGGCAAGTGCGAGTTGGACTCGCGCACGAAGGGTTCCGCACCATAATGCAAAAAAAAAACAAAAAAAAAGCAAAAAAAAACGGTCACCCATCCAAGTACTGACCCCGCCCGACGTTGGTTAACTTTGGTCAAAAATCACGTTTTTTGTATGGGAGCCCCATTTAAATCTTTATTTTATTCTGTTTTTAGTATTTGTTGTTATAGCGGCAACAGAAATACATAATCTGTGAAAATTTCAACTGTCTAGCTATCACGGTTCGTGAGATACAGCCTGGTGACAGACGGACGGACGGACGGACGGACGGACGGACGGACGGACAGCGAAGTCTTAGTAATAGGGTCCCGTTTTACCCTTTGGGTACGGAACCCTAAAAATGGATGTGGGATGACTTATTTTTGCTAAACACCATCCAGTTAACAGACTGATCAACGTCATGCAGCAGAGATCTAGAAACAATATGCATTAGATGTAAGTGTCAAAAGTGACGATTTTGTTTGAAGAAAGGGCAGTATACGTATAATATATTAAATATCGATTATAGTACACACTGAACAAACTGCTAAAAGCCGAGCGGCCCGCTAGAGCGCGAAATAAATTCCAAATGTGCCGTGTGAACTTTTTTAATTGCCGGACGTTTGCCATCATTCATCCTAAAATCGACGAAATCGCCGCCATAAAAACATCAGCGCCATTTTGGATTCGTAACAGTCGCCAAAATATATCAACAATATTTAAACAACATTCAGACAATACATAAAACGATCTACAATCATATGCTGCTAATTTTATTGATCTATTAGAGTACTATAATTTTTGTTTTAGGCTTTATTTTTGACGTATGTTGAGTCACACATCATCATCATCATCATCATCCTGTCCTGGCCGGTTTCGGCCACGGCGACTGGGGTTGCACTAGTTATTGAGAGCGACGATCGTGAGTTCTTAGGTGACTGACGTAGCCTATCTTTACAGTGAATGCACGACCGCACTCACCGCACCGCAGTCACGAGTCACACATATTAACATGATATCATATCAAAGGCTAATTCGATGCGTTGGTCTTAGTACAGGAGGCTAAATTCAGATTTTTAATAGTGTGTGTGAATTTATGAGTGAGAGTAACTATGCTGCTCCCTTTTTTTATTGAGTATAATATTTTTTGCGGATTTCCCATTATAGGCTTGAGTAGACGTAGAGAAGGGTTAAATTATTATTATAATGGGATAGGATAATAATAATATTGTATGCATTTCACAGTGCCTTAGTGTCTCACTGTAATACTGTGTAATATGTGTGAATAAATAAAATAAATTATTAAATATCAAGATATTTCAGGCGTTTGTTTTGAACATGAACCATTTTTGTAAATGATTCCTGTTAATTCTGCTGGCTGTACCAAACGCGTTCCCCCTGAGCGGCTGATATAGATAAATCACACCGAAACAAAAGAGTAAATGAATACTTTTCCAATTAAATCACGTTTTTTTTAATCAAACGAGTGCTTAAAGCTCGGCACGGCTCATGGGGTTCAATGGGGGCTTTTTGCGCTTCCGCCGTGACAGTTCTCCATTCTCCACTCCGTCACGACGGAATGTTTCCGGATTTTAATGTTTTCTTTTGTTTTACAGCGGATGGAGAACACAATTTGAAACATTTATTGCTATCGATAAGTAACTGTACTAACTGTCTATGTTAGGTTAACTACGAGTAAACATATGGCCAAAATTTGTAAAGTATCTAGATTTTCACTAAGAATTTACTTGAAAATTAGCTGTTGATGCCGTCGTAAATTCTGATAATAACTTAGATAGATACGGGTTAGTTACATTCTTCAGGCTATTAAGGCCAGCCTATTACTTAATTGTCTATACCTTGTTCTCTGTACTTTTTTTTTCATTGAGGTGTCCAATAAGGAATACTTGATAATGTTTCCAAGTTTCAATGTATTTTCTCAATCGATGTTTGTTGCCCTGTTCGTGGAAAATGTCGGATTCCCGTTCGCTATGGAGCCGCGTAGCCTCACACGCGTATTCGGGAAACGAGATAATCACAAGATCTAGAGACGATATAGAGATCAACTAGATTTACATTAGATATCGACTAGATGTGACTTGGATATCTAAGTCATAACTTGTCGAAATCGTTCAAGAGGACCTCCAGAATCGCGGAAACGTCAAATTTGACATATCTATCATACAAATATCTTTAAATTATCCATATCGTAACTTGTTGAGATCTAGTAGATCTATTTCATTTCCCGAATCGAGCCGTTAGTTACATTCTTCAGGCAATAAGGCCAGCCTATTATTTAATTTATACGTTACTCTCTTTACTTATTGTTTTTTGACGTGATAACGTCTTATAAATCAATGAACATCGGTAGCATGCACAAAAAGTGGCACGTTGTGGACAGATCTCCATGGTAACGTTGTGGACAAATTTCCATGGTAACGTTACGGCCAAAGTATGCAATTCTTCATCAATGTTTTCTTATGACGTTATCACGCAAAATTATCGTCCGTAAACCGACTTTACAGATAACCATTTTTTTTTCATTGAGGTGTCATAAGGAATACTTAATAATGTTCCCAAGTTTTAATGTATTTTCTCAATCGATATTTTAAAGAAAAATCATTTTTGCCCTGTTCGTGGAAAATATCGGATTCCCTTTCGCTATGGAGCCGCGTAACCCTAATACCGATTGACATTTTTACAGCGGCGTTAACGCTGGAAATATTATACGAGTACGAGCGACCCGATTGTTAACGATTGAAAGGACTAAGCGATTTATAGAATAGCAAAGCGATGTAATTTGTGTGGACAGACTTGTTTGTTTTACCTACTTATATTGTGTAGTATTTTACTATAATAAGTGCCATTCAGGTTTATATACGAAATAAATACATCCAGCATAAGTTACAAGAAATTCAATAAGATATATGGCGGTCAGCAAAATATAATCAGCGCGTGTCGATAGCTTAGTATAGATTAGAGCACGCGCTGATTTAGTTGAGATATTGTATGTATCGCCGCAGATTAGGCTTGTGATCTAAAGATAGCAGGATGTATAAAACGCCTAGGTAAATATGATTGAATAAATTAGTCTAAGATTACCAGTCAACGGAGTCTTTAACTCACTCTACTCACTCAGTCCCTCTAAAAGATAGGAGTGGAATCATGGCATTAATCTATCGGAAAGTATTAGCTTTAAAAAAAATACGTACAGAAACGCAGAACATTATTTAGTTAATGCGATTTTTTTTCTTAATATGATTATAAAGTATCTACATGTTTTGCCATTTCATTTAAATATATTTGTCATCAGACAATCACGGAATATCAAATCCATGGATTTAGCATTGACGAATTGTGGTTGCGTGAAAAGGTACCATAATGCTTTCTGCGGTCCAACAAAAACCATTATACCGTACAGCATGTAATTATAACACTATTTTGTCAAACTATTGCCACCACGAGCATTTTAGTTTTGTCCGCAAATTGAGTAATATGTGGGTTAATAGGTTATAGCGTAGACACTTGTAAATTGTATTTTTATTAATACGAAAATTTTAAATCTTATTTAGTTGATAACTAGCGTAAACTTCAACTTTCACTCGGCTGCTAAAAAAACCAATAGAAAATGTTATTATTTTCTCAGTGCATGTTCATGTTTGTACATGTACATGGCTAGTGTCAAATGTGACGTTTTTGTTTGAAGAAACGTTACATTTGACACTGAAATATCTAATCCATATCGTTTCTAGATCTATTAATTGACGTATCTTAAAGTTCGAATCGGACAGTAGGATAGCGCACGAAGTTGTGCTGTGATTTAGCAAGGTTCGTTGCGCCCTCTGCTGCAACTTCCCCTTGTACTGGCAAGAAAATTAATCTTTAAAGCGAGACTACATGCTAGACACGTTCCAGTATGGGGGATAACTTAATTTCTAGCCTTGTGCGGGAAATAAAGTCTGATCTACGAATTGAAGACACTCCCGGAGAATTGAATAAAATTGTGGAAGAGTTCAGATATTTCTGATTTTGTTTCTCATATGAATGAGAATATTTATATTTCTATGTTCATTGGTGTGTCTACTGTCATTACAGTAATATTTATATTATACACTGGTAATTACTTTTGAATTAAGTTTCACAATTATTCGCACATTAGTGTTAGATAAGTACTACAAGAAACAAAGGTGTTATACCCAGGGCCGGATTAACCCAAAGTCAAAGTAGGCAACTGCCTAGGGGCCCCGCCTCGGCTTGGGGGCCCGCCTCGGCTAGGGGGCCCCGGCGGCTCAGCGCGCACCAAATAAAATTTTGTTCCATAGGCTCAAAATTCATGAGTAAAATTTTTATTCTTATAATAATGAATAATATGAATACGCTTTGTTATTGTTTTTTTTTTATCCATTCTTTAAATTAATGAAATACTGTAATAAAATTGAAGCAATAGGTAGAAGTTTACGAGGCGCATTTTGCGTAGGTACCTGTTGTAAAGTTGTAATAGTAGAGGGTTTCAGGAAAAATGGTTCGAATAAAATTTCGAACAACCAACAACTTTTGGGTTATTTCGACTCAGAATCACGCGGACTAGATTGATTAAAACAAAGAAAAAGAAAGAAGACGAAAGTGTCCCCAGTTTTTCAAAGGAATGCTCGACCTTCAGCCTCAATTTACCATTGGTTTATTGTGTTCCACATCTCCTCTACTTCAGCTTAGCCTTTGGCGTCGCTGCGCTAAGCTCGGCCTGCGGTCTCACTTTTTAATACAAAGGACATTGGTTCTTGTCTGTGCTGAACTTTTTATCCTGAAGCCTGATGAAGCACGGCTTTGCCTTCGCATGAAAGCTCGCCTCACTGGGGCCCAGATGAAGATCGATACCCGGCCTTTTAACACGGTTTCACAATTTGCGATATTGCCAAAAATTTCGCGCTCGCTGCGCTCGCGTTTTTTTTTTGGGTCTCTCATTGACCCTGTATCTACATGTTAGCTTGACTGGTGAATTAATAGAAGTACCTAGACCAAGAAAAGTCTGCAATGATTTTGATAGCATACGCAGTGCAAGTGTTGTTTATATCGAAGCTCTCATCTTTGATATTCCACTGGGAATTGGCCTTAAGCCTAAAGGGCTCTCCCTACACTTGACGCGACGCGGAATCGGCAAAAACCGATAGAATAAAGCTTTATGTCCACGCAATAAGAGCGAAAAAGACATCGTTCTATTTGGATCGGCTCGGCTGACGCCTGAAGATTGAAATTAAAAACGCAAACTTTTATTTCCCTGTACTGAATGTGCTGTGTGCAGAATTGACTGTAGGGGGCCCCGAGCTTCGCACTGCCTAGGGGCCCCGACATGCTTAATCCGGCCCTGGTTATACCTAACTTATAATCGCTCCGCGATTGTTGCGCCATTTAGGGTTCTAGCTAAATTAGTTGTTTAATACTCCCGCTATAGAATTTCTAATATAGCAAGAACCCATGTGGTGACTGTAAGTAGTCTGTTTCAACCCAACTGAAAAATAAGCGAGATTTAATAGAGTAAAAACTTTTAACTTTTTTTTTGTGTTATGGTAAACTAAATATGTATATATACTAACACCATTATATAAAATTAGTTATCCAAACTGGGCATCTCGTCGCCGACTAAGCTATAAAATACTTATGTGGATGCATAAGTTTATACTGCTGTATTGTGCCAGGCGGGGACATACGAGCGGGCGTAAAGGTTTATTAGCTATGATGTTTATTGAACCACACAACTTTACTGTGTGCTTGAGTTTACGCTTAATGTTAACTTGCCTTTGTGTGTGTCAACAGAGCGAGGAGTCATCTCAAAAATATAATTACGGTAAGGGTTACACCAAGAATAAAATATGTATTTAAAATCTAGGTTTCCGTTGTATTCTTTACCAATACAGTTAACAGATAGCATTATAGTATAGTCATCATCATCATAATTCTAGCCTTCAGTCGCCCACTGCTGAGCATAGGCCTCTCTTCGTGTACGCCACTTATCCCGGTCCTGGGCTAATCTCATCCAAAAGTGCCTCGCAATTTTCCGAATGTCATCCACCCAACGCTAACGGACGCCAGGCGCTTCTTTCATCCGAAAGCGGCCACCAATCCGCCAATTATATTATAGTATAGTATATTATATTGTGTATTATATTGTAGTATAGTGATAGCTAGTATTCTTGGAGGCGTCTTCTGATTGTAATAACAAGTTATGAATTTGATCTCGAGTTGTTATGGATATGGTCTGTCAGTGTAAAAAGTGGCGTTACTGTTTGAAGAAATCAATGAAGGAAAAAAGTACCTTTCAGACTGTGTTCAGTGACTGAATTCATAATAAATGACTAATGACCCAACCAATGTAACAATTTTGATTTTACTTTGTTACATTTTAAAGATACAAATATACAGGTAGTCAGGCATACACTGTAATTAATCATAGCAATTATTTTGACAAATCATTGTAATTTTAAAACTAAATATACGTGTACGTAGGTTATTTCTTTCTTTTAATACCATCGTAAAGTTTCACAAGAAGTTATCAGTCTGATCGCATATTTTTTTTATTTAAATTGGAAAAATAAATTAAAAATCATTCTGTAATCTGTAGTGTTAGTTTCCCACTGAGACTTTGTGTCTGATGATGCATTTTCATTACCGGTTAATAAATTAGTGTGACTCCGTGCAGAGACATCCGCGAGAGAAATTTAATTAAAATCCTGAATACAGGTGCAGGTGTGCTGCAGGACATTCTTAGCTCAGAGCGCATAGTATTGGACTAGTAGAGTAAAAAGAAATTATAAAACCCGTCTAAGAAAATTAAAATCGATACAAATTTACCATCAAATGCATCAGATGCTCTTAAAATCGACACAAATTTACCATCACGGCTACATTTAAGGTTTCGTCATTTATTGTTAAAAACCTTACTTTAAAGAGGCCAATTGAAATAGCTTTTATTTTCTCGTTGCACTTATTATATCGTAGGTTTCGCGCCATTTGGATGTCAGTTAAAAATAGGGAAGGCCGAATATCGACGCTTCAAACCGCCATCCACTCCAAATTAACGAACTCTTAAAAATGGCCTCTCGAAACGTTCACGCGTCGGCAGTGCAGTGCCACGCATTAATAAATTGTTTATACCGTACGTGCCGAGAATTTCAGCCCCAAATTAACAATCATGTGCATACCGAATATTTACGGAAACCGGACAATATTCACATAACAAATTTTTAGAGTAACCACCCCGAAAGTTATAATGAAAACTCCATTGAACTAATTTCGCTGGAACAACGATTCTACTTCCAGTATGTAGTTTGCTTTCTGAATGGCCGTCGATTTGACGCTCGGAAGCGCGGTAAGCGCTAACCGCAACTTGTTAGTCTAACACTTGGCTTTGAAATAAAGCGCTGGAGTTGCGGAGGCGGCAGGGCGCATGCGATGTCCTTAATCGACCGCTTACTTTGTTAACATCGTATCTTAGTGTGCTGAATAGACGTAAAAAGTGGTTTGAGCGGTGTGAAATAAAGTTCAAATTTCAAAGCAACGCAGCTGGAAATGCGAAGTTAAAAGAGTAATCAAAGTCGTAATGTCCCCTCAGCTGACGCACACTACGTGCCTGTATGTGTGCTCACTCCGCAGTGAGCCAAAGCGAGCTTTGTCACGCGTCCGCATGAATGAGAGAGAGGCAGGATCAATATTTTGGGGTCTGCGAGCGCGGCTCATGAAATTTTTAGTAGTTTCATAATGCTTTGCTTTTGTCTTCTAATTAAATTTTGTCACGGTATGCACTTTGACTTCAAACGCAGTCCACTGGGACGCAGCTTTATACGGATGGTCTATGGATGTGATAAAATGTAGGGGAAGTATGGCGTGTGAAGAAGATTGCAGAAATTGAAGTTGCTGAGAGTGGTTTCAGATTGTGCGTGTAATGCAAGCCTTTAGGGCTGAATAGTGCAGATTAATTTGAACGCAATAGGCTTTAGAGTTACATTGACATGCTAAAAGGCTTGCTGTTCTTGTATTGCCCATGGACAATTGACACTGATTGTATGTAATGCAATAGTGTAGATTACAATTCAATTCTGGAAACAAAAATGATATTTATTATAAGTTCTACGTATTTCATGTACTAATTTAATGTACACATTTATCTAATCGATTGATAGCTACATGAACACATAGATGCAAACAACTGCATTTCATAAAAGAAAACTGCAAAATAAATGAAAACAGCAGGCAATAGCGGGGTACCACGATACCACACAGACAAACGCAGCAGACAGAGCAAAACATAGCTAACAATGAAAGTAAGAAGAGTTAAGATAGTACAAAACATTTAAGGCGAACAAAACAGACGTAGGAAATGGTGCCGTGATTTGCATTATTTGAAATAAAATTGACCACAGCAAAACAAGAGACAGAGTAAATGAAAGAAAAAATGAATTGAATTTCGATGACGTTAGATCGTTGAGGAATGAGCGGTGCTCATCAAATTTTGACTTAACATTTCCACGTTGCGGACTTCATTTATAGACGCAATGCATTATAATACTTGATGACGTCGCTCGGGGGTTTTCAGAATCTATGCGTCAAATAGAAACTGTGTAAGGGCTCATTTAGACGATGCGAGAACACGCACGCGAGTTTCATTACATTGCGGGTTTTGATCGGTCGGTTGAATTGTAACCGTAACCAACAGACTGCAATGTAACTAAAATCGCATGCGAGTTCGCGCTCCGTCTAAATAAGCCCTAAATCACAAGCTTCGAGTCGGATATATTACTACTATCGGAGCAAGTACTTACAACATTTCTTCCAACTATTATAGCGGTGATAAAATTTAATATATCTCATAGTTTCAAATAGACCCAAAGATTCTAAAAAGCCCTGGTACGCAACAGCTTTGAATACATGTTCATCGCATTGCAAAAACGAATATTGTGAGTAGGTATATTTTGTTGCATATGAGATTTCTTCATCAGTCTTGGGATAAATGAAGTCCGACCATATTACTTACACGCATCAGTTTTCAGCCAATTGAGAACTGAAAATAAATACGACAACAAACATTCGATAATTCTGATACTTGAGTACCTTACGAGTCCTTCGCCAAGAGGCAAGACTCACCTGAAACTGAAGAAATTTACTAATTTAAAACACGTTCATTCCTTACATTTATTACGGAAAAGCAATTAAGTAATTAAGGTATAATTATATTCTTATTCCATTTCCTTGTTTCTCTTTAAAAATGTTGTAATTGTAAGGAGTTACCTACTCGTAGTACCGGCATGTCAACTTAAAACATCCTATATTTTATTGATATTGATTTTCAATGCTTACATAATCATATCGATCCGAGCGATTTAAATGAATATCAAATCAATTTCGATTTTTAAGTTTGAATGCCGCTTTGTCTTCATTAATTTGTACAACTACCATTATTAAATTTAAATAAAGCAGTATACTAATGATATAGCAGTAAATCCCAATAACAGAGCCCCGGATACCCTTAAAATATGTAGTTCATAATGTATTTGAATATTTTGTCGCTCGGCGCCGGATTTGCGGCGATTTTTCGATTTGCTGTGGAATTTTTGATTTTATTTAATGAACGATTCAGTTATTTTGGATCGGTGGGAAGTTATTGCGTCCATGGTAGAAATATTTTATCAATGAAATACCAATAATAAATATTATTTACGAACGTAATGTATTCAATAAACATTGTATCGGGTAACGTTATGTTAATGTTACTCAATATGGTTAAATACAATACAAACACTGTTCTTTTGTAGCAAGTTTCTGACTCATTCGTACTTAGATACATCATTGAGTGCAAATGCACCTTGATTAATGATTAGAACTCAAGTAGGTTGATATCGTTATCAATCTTCCGAAATTTCTCATGTTACAGTGTATTCAAACCAATTGTAATTGGAGGTAGGCCTCCAGATTGCCAGTAATCAAAGCCTGTGGCTTACCCCAGTGTATTGCTCGGAGTAAAATTGAAGGATTCAAACGTACGACAGCGGAATATGGGGCAATAAGTCAGCAAATGAATCCGTTATGATACATTGCTGGCTTCCACGCCAATATCGCTCCATATGAGATTTCTTCCTCAGATTTATCACCCCCTATGCAAATAGTACTCGTGATGGATATTGCGAGGGCGCCGAGTTTACTGATGTGTCAAAATTAATGTTTTTTTCGAACTGAAGTGGCGGCAGGAAGTACGCAATACGAGTATTGCTTTTAGGACGGAATGCTCCTGTCCCTGCGTCATTTATTCGGTCATCTTCACAATTAATACGAAAATGAGTGTATGTGATGTGTGAATATTTACTATTCCTCAGAAACCTTAATACGACCGAAACTAAACTGCATAAGATATTTTATGTAATATTTTTTTTTCGATATAGTAAAAAACCAATCGGACCATGCAAATTCTGCATAGACTTTTCAATGCAAAATGTGTCACCGTGTCACCATTTTAAACAACAAACGATGAAAATATGACGTTCCGTGTGGCTCAACAATTTGTGAAGTCAAAGTCGGTGCAAACTTAGCTTACACGGATTCTAATAAACTGAATATGAAACTACTTGCTGTTACCCTTAAGTACAAAGCTTGCATCTTTTCCATTTCCTAGTTCTAGCAATCATCGCCCTAAACCGGTTAATCCGGTTTGATTTATATCTCACCCGCCATGACGGCCCGACTGATTACTTCCAATGCATTAACACTGATGAATGAATTTGCATTAGAAATCCGAAGCTTAACTACAGATCAGAGTGAATGCTTCGACGCGAGCTGTTTGGAGGGAATTTGCGATTCATACGGAGATCTAAAGCCGGTATGAAAAATAAAGCGTACAGGGATTTCCCCACAAGCGTTTATAATATTTTGGGTTTTATATTTGAAGTAGGAATTGATAAACTTTTTTTACCTAACCATTTTCGAGAAGATTTTTGTACAACAGGTTAAATGCAATACTAGACTTATACCCTCTTAGCTATCTTTGTTGTAAGAACACTCTACGACGCGCCCGTCAAAAAATGACGTACGATAATACAGAGAACCTACTAATAGTCGTAAAATGATTACCTACTGCACTGTGATATTTAATACTTAAGAACCTACTTCTTTGTTAAGGTGATTACAGTTATATTGTGTAACACATGTAGTTTATAAGTGAATAATTAAAAATTGATTAATATTGTCCTTCACTGCCTGAAACACAGGGAATCCTAGTTCAGGCATTTGTAAACCACTTGTCTCTATATAAATTCTTAGTCTTTAAGAACAACCACTGTACTATACTTTTCTCAATAAATTATTTGTATTTGTATTTGTATTTTATTTGTATTTTCGAGAAGCATATCAGCGTCTACCATTATCAAACTCATCATCATTAGTAAACTTAAAATATCGGTTATAAGACTTTTGTCTACTTTCACGCATCACGTTGATCAAGATTTGGCCAAGGCTGACGTGAATGAAATTAACTAATCGAAAAATATATAGATTGTGTACCGTTTATCGTGTTTTTGATCTTCGTTACTAAAAGGGCCCACTGATTAACAGTCCGCCGGACGGTATCGGCCTGTCAGTTAGAACAAAATTTTGACAGTTCCGAACAACTGACAGGCCGACACCGTCCGGCGGACTGTTGATCAGTGGACCCCTTTAGCGTTAATAAAAAGCATAATTTACAGTGGATTGTGCCACTGTAGTAAATGAGGCTAATTGAAAGTAACCATAGACAAGTAGGGAATAAAACGCAAGGTCATCAATGAAGCAACAATATCACGACAGATGGTGCAGTGATGCCAATTTAATCAATTGTTATTGGCAGTTGACACAGATGACCCAATCACTTGGAACGATTGAACGACCTACTTAACCGAAAACTGTCAGTGCTCTTACCCCATTCACAAAAAGACGATTATCGGTTGATCACACCGCAAATCGTTAGTAGGTTTGTTGTGGTTCCCAGTAATGAGTTTCGATTGTCCTCCGATACTCAGGTCCTTTCATTGAACGAGTCATCGTGGTTTATTGTAGGTAACTTAGTATCGGGAAATTTAATTGGTTTTCGGAGGTTTCCGTATAACGTGTACTTATTCAAATGTAATTGAACGCTAAAGCCGCTTATGTCTGAGACGTTCTATTAAGTATGACTTGTTTACAGAACGTAAATTTACTTGTATACCTACATACAGAACGAGAACCAATTCGCTATAAAGGAACCTACGCGTACTCTGAGGTTATATTTGTATTCTATCTATACTCGACGAAAATACCTACGTAAATGATTTTATAGAAAACGATTCGATGTCGTCGATCGTAGGTGAACATATAAAGTATCGTCGTATATATTTTTAGTACGAGATGGTAGCATTTGAAAACTATTAGGTAGTAATTAATATAAAAATCTACCTAGCTTATACCTAGCCAGTACTTATATTAGATTAGGTAACTTAGTATTAAAAAAGTACCGAATTGTTTTACTTATTTTTCATCCTACCTCTTGATTAAAGTCCGGAGTAAGTATTTGCCGAAATATCGTTCTTGCGGAGACAAAATATTAAATGCAAAACTCAGCAAATTATCTATATCCAAAGATAAGTGACTGTATGAACATTAAGTGGTATTGTTAACCATCATAGGGAAATTATATGAGAGACAGAGATCGGCGGAGATTAAACAGGGATCAATAAAAGCGATTAATTCGGGCACTGGTTGATTACTAGACCACCGCGTGGTCAGCGACACCGCACTACAAGCGAGTAATCACGTTTAGTTATATGAACTAATTTTGCCGACATGGTTGCCGCATCCGGAAATTTATCACTAGATATTAACTTGCATAAGCCAAATTGTATTCCTTCAGTTGCCCCAAAAACATAAAGTTTCAATGGAGAAGAAATTCTTATTATTCCAGTTTTGGGAATAAATATTCATTAACTAGTGAAAAATCCTGCTAAGAATTGGTGCCCATTCGTGTAAAATGGAGTACTTATTGCAGTATTTTTTTAAAGTGCACTTACAAGAAACGTTCACTTCGTTCATTGTTACGTCACCTCGAATCGATTTAAAAAGTGCAAATATAGCAGCGACCGTTAAGGAAGTAGGCCAGCGTGGAACAGGCATCTATTACGATAAGGAACATTTAAGCTTGCGGAGGCATTGTGTGGGAAATTTGAAAAGAACCTCCTATTGGTTAGTATGCCATAAATTTGGAAACAATGTAGTAGACCGGTCAGCGTCGAGCCCTATCGCGAGACCGATCTAAAACAACCCCAAAATATCATTTTCTGAAAATAATTACACTTATCTTGATCGGCGATTGCCTATAAAATTTATAACGGTACGAAAAAATGTTATCCGGTTCTTCGTCACAACAAAGCTATACTAGGGTACAGGCTTTTAACTTAGTAGTATTAAGTGAATGTAATTTTCTGGGATCTCATTCGTAAAATAATTGTCAAACGTAATCCTATTCATTACAATACAAACCGCTTTTCTCAATATTTCGATAAAATTGTCTAAATGATTATACATCGAATTGTTAAACAACAATATCTCGAATTCACATAATAAGCTTCCAATAAGAGAGTAGAATTTAAATTTGCCTAAGCTTAATATTGGTTTCTGCGAATTCTGCGAGCCTGTGCTTCAAGAATATCGGCCTTAATATTATGCTAGAAAGTTGAAGGAAAACTCTCAATACGAGAGGGCACCCAATTTGGCAGTGTTTCAGTACAAATAATACTGATGAATTCAGTCGAGCTCTCAGGGAAAGTTGAGAACGTTCTGAAATACTTTAGATCCGTCGTAGACTTTTGAGTACAGTTGTTCCATCAAGACGCCGATTGAGGACTCGAAGTGCGAATCCATATTGGACGCGCAATGATTTTTAACGAGTTTAGCGAATGCGTCTGAGGCTCGAGTGCTTAACAGCTTTCCGAGTAAATACTACCGAACCCCGGAGACGGGCGGACGTTGTTTGGAAGTCATTTCTGTGAATTATTCAACCGGCTACGACGTTAAATATTTCAACAATCAGCCGTGCTCCGTAAAGTGCGAACACTAATTTCCATCGGGCAATTAACGACATTTGCAATTCCGAATCCACCGTCGTTAGCGACGGGAAAAAATTACGAAGCGCAAAATTAAGGAGTAGAGAAAGTAAACATAAACCAACTGGCGAATAAGATAACATAAAACTCCGGCGTCGTCGTAAAAAATGAAAAATTTCGCAAAGTTTAAAAATGAATTACTCGAAACGTGACTTTAACGGGATAATTGTATTTTTTGTATATTATTTAAAAAATCGCTTAATTATATTTGTATTTATAATGTTCACGTTGATGTGTTCGGTGTAGGCTTCTTTTAGTTTTTTGTAAGATATTTCCATAATTAAGAATAATATAGCTGCGTCGATAATAGTAACTTGCGTAATTATGTCGGTACCTGGAACAAAAGAAAAACACATTAAGTAGGCATATTCAATTTAACCGCCATATGCAAAAACATAAGTATAGGTAAACGTTAATCGTATTATATCCGGTTAAGCCTTTTGAAATACTCTCATAACAGAAAATACTGCAGAAATCCGTAAAGTCGACCCGGTCCGCAAAAACAACCTGCCGAGAAATCCTATCGAAGAACAAATACGGTGGAGTCGACATTTTTTTGCTCTGCAAACCGATTCCACATATTTCTCATAACAGCGGCCGCAGCCCCTGAATGAACGGAGGAAAACAAGACAGCCGAAGGACCAGATTGAGTGGGGAATGAATATTTCCCCCCGTAGAAAATTCTCGATTGAAAAAAACCCGGCCCCTTTCTATGGCGACTTTATCAGCGAATATTTTGCAAACAATGATCTCTTCTGGTGAATGGAGTGGTCGTGTATTTTTAAAAGGCATTTCTTTTGGGACGATCTTAAGATATGCGGTTGTTTCGTACATGACGTGGAGTATCATTGTGTTACACTTTATCGTTTCAATTTAGTCAATTTCATTTTGCCTCGACCTCTTTCGTTTATTACGTCTCTTGTACGTGAGTAAACAAGTTAGGGGAACATTTAACGTATAATACGGCAAGAAATTTAGCACTAACTTTGGGATCACTTCGGAGTAAATTCTAAGCGTAATCCGTCACTGCCATTCTTTTGGATTTGAAGGATGCTCTTAATACAATTGAGGCATTTTTTGTTCCAAAGTTAGCGAATGTTTTGGCGATTGGTACCGATATTGCTTTAAAAATAATTCCATATTATTGTTTAGGCACGTGTACGTGTAATTGTGTATGAGAAAGGCCTGTGCTCAACAATGGACTAAATAAAAAAATCGTTATTTCACGTAATTACAAAATGAATGTAAACCAAGTTTTTAGTTAGCGAAGATAAATGAAATCAAGAAACGGCAAAGTCAGGGTACGCAAGCGTCGATAGGTATACTTTATACTTTATGTGATTATGCTCAAAAGATTACATTCTACTAAATAAGTTCGTCGTACTGCGGAATTTTTATTCAGCACTGATGATTGTAAATAATTGGACTTAATGCATGTAATAACTTAAAACATGAATTTATGATCACATGGCGAAATCTCAGGTCAACCGCTAATTTAAAAAGTTACCAGGTCTTTGAAATAGTACATTACTACAGAGGCCGGGACGAAAGGGGTTGCCGGCCGAAGACATATAGACTAGGATAGGTCTGAGCGCGGGCAACCCCATTTCCCGCCGAGGTATGTATAGTGCTTTTCTCAAACATGCAATGAAATAAATAAAATAAAAAATCCACGAAACCCAACTTTTATTTATAGAAAAAACTAAAAGTAAACTACACCCAAAATATAACCAACACGTACCTATATCATTATCACGCGTATGTTTTACACGAGTCGTGTATTTTTACTACCCGTATATTTTCATGTATCTTTGATTTTTTCGCCTTGTATCCGTCTGACTGTCGTTTTCGTCACATAAGTTTACATAGTCTTTCATGTTGATATCATGTTTCACATACATCGTTGCTTTATGCATGGAGTAAATAAGTATAATTTCCACAGTGTTGACGAATTTGTAGTTACATTCATTTAAAATATGCCACAAAACTGTTTCTAATAAACTGTAAGCCATTTTTCTTAGTTTCTCAAATAATAAAATTGCCATAAGCAACCATATACATACTTCGTCTTTGACTTGGCGGCAGAGGCAGCAAGTTATTTAAAATCAATTCTGCTTACGCTGCCAATTCCAACACCTACGATTACAATTAATATTAATTTCATTATTTCGTCGGAACTCATATTAAAGTCAAAAAATCAACAACGCACCATAAATCCAATAAAACAGAATGAATATTTTTCAACTTTACCTCCATAACAATTTAAAAAATATAACTACGCGTGTTTGAGTAGACCTTTTTACCGCTAACGTTTAGATGAAATATTTTAAATGTTTTTATTTGTGTAGTTAAATTTATAATTTAAAATTATAAAATTATAGAATGTATTATTTATTAAGTTCATGTTGATTTTATACAAATAAACTGCAATTTTTTTTTTATAGGAGTAGTGGCAGAGTGTCATTACGAACCATAAAGCAAATACTGCCTCTAGTTTTTTTTAATGGATGAATGCCACGATGCTGTGTCACAAATATATGTGAAATGAAAATTAAAAAACAGGACTTTGCCGGCCTAGGCCTGCAAGATGTGTATGAAATTCCATTAACGACCTTTTGTCCTAGCCGCACCTGAAATGTCATACTTCGCAGCCTATTATAAGGAACATAACATCAATATTTCATTGCATGTTTGAGAAAAGTATATTATATAAACGTTTTCATCGAGCTCAGCGGCTACAAAGAACCCTGTGCCAGGGACAAACAATTTGGCAGGGGCTTTGCCGAAACCTTAAAAAGTCATTTAATAATATGAAGTCTTAGGTAGGTATAAATCTCCATTTAATTTGAGACTTTGGTACGTATTCGTCGAGCCCAATTTGCGAACATTATCAAATCAATTTAGGGAATAGAGCCTGAAGGGTCGAGCCGGCTTCTGATTATTTTGGGTGATACTCCACCTGAAAATGATTATGCCTTTGATTTTATCTTATTTTTCATAACTGTTGCCATGTTTTTGAAGTCATGTTGATTTGGTAGACGAAATGTCTAATTTAGATATTTCAAACGGTTTTTTCGAGCGGATTTTTTTTATTTTGAACCAATTGAATTATAAATAGAGTTAACTTATTATGTCAAATTACAGAAGCAAAAACTTTTCACGTAACACGCTGAAGAAAAATTTTACTAATTTTATTAAAACTTTGCCAGCAGGTACACTGCAGTAATCGACCCGATTCTAACAATCCTTATAAGAAATCGCAGCGGTACGATACCGAACCGCCAGTGTCAAAAGCGACGTTTTTTGGTTAAAGAAATGTCTCTTATGACACTGGCAGATAGGTATCGTACCACTGTGACTTCTTAAGTATAAGCATTGTTCGAATCGGGTCCAATAGCGGTTATAATTTTACCAATAACGAATATAAAACGTTTCACAAAACAACGTGAAAACTTTGACACAATAATATAACGCTGGCAATATTTTTTTTCGTTTTGGTTTCCATCGTAGTTTATTGAATATTTTACCTCTGCGTTTGTTTTAATAAAACTTTCACAATAAAAATCTCATATCGAGGTGTAAAATTCTGGCGTGTAGGTATGTATGTATTATGTAATTCTATCGGATATGTATTATGTACTCATATAGAGAAATGTAGAGAAATGACGTAGTCAGGTAAGACACTGTATCTCTTTAGTCATCATCATCATTATTATTCATGTCATGAACATTTTTTTTATAATCCATTAAAAAATACAGTTTAATACCTAAACGCACTTATCTGCCAAACTGCAGAACAGTTTGTTACAACATTAATTGTGTATAACTAAGTATATTATACAAATATAGTGTGGGCTGTGTTTGTTTTTTACACGATTAGTGATACAAGCTTGTGGCACACCATGTAACTATACATCTTGCGTGTCTCCAACCATTTATTTGGCTTTCCTTTTAAGTCTCTCCTTACACAAGGTAACTCAAATCAGGCAAATAAACGCCACACGTTAAATTTGGGACCTTTTAGCAAAGTTACTTACAGCAGGGTGTCGCCCTCTGTCGACAAAGGGCGTAACTATATGTATTTCTCTGTAAGTTGTAACTTTCTGTATTGGCGCGGGTGTTGACACCTTTAAGTGCCTGGTAACTCTATACTTAGAATAATTCTTCCTTTCCCTCCGGCGTTAACGCGTTAACGTAATGCATTAAAAATAAAAATATAATGCGTTTGATACCTTTTGTCTTTTGAAATGTAATAATAGGATTAGAATAGTTTTTTTGATAATATGTATAACAACCGCGCTAGGGTAACGTAAAACATAAACAATTATTATGTGTATTAAAATTGATGTCGGTTTAGCTTTTATTTCGTTAATAGTGTTTCGTTTTTAAGTTTATAAAATACATATGTATGTTTAGTCTGTAAGGTATTTGTAATATGGGCCTTGTTGTCTGACTTAAATTTTAAATAAATAATTAAATAAATAGGTATTACATAGATTACAACAAATACCTAAAATATTTATAAAGGTATTTAAACTACGTATGTTGCGAAAAATATATATAAAGATAAATAAATGGCAAACATAATGCCCAAAAAAAGTCTCTAACAGTCACCGAAGGTAATAATTAAGTAAGGTAATCAGTAAATATTCACAAATAAATTAGCTCGACATAAAATTATTATTTAGGAAGAGAAGTCTAAACGTAAATCTAAAGAGCTCTATGGCATTAAACAAATAGTGATATATCCCAGTGGCGTAGTGCAATAAAATAAAGTAATGTATGCAAATTAGGTTGCCAGCTAGGGTTAGGTCGAGCTGAACGGTATTAATTGTACTCGCGAAATGCTTTTAGGACATAATAAATATACATTAAGGGGATCTACCGATGTTGCAGACACAAATAAACATGTATATTTCACACAAATGAAAAATCAGTTTAATCATTTTATTTTAACGTTGCTTCATCAAATTTGAATGGTTTAAAGTCGTTAGTTTGATATCAGGAAATCGATGTAAACTTGAAAATTGGAAAGATGGACGGATGGATGGAGTTGGATGGATGGTTGGTTGAATGGATGGATAGCTGGTTGGATGGATGAAAGACAAATGAGCTGTACCGTTTTTTTTTCAAATTTTAGGATAAAAATGCAATATTACATGCATTTTGTTAATTTAACCACAAAGGTAAATTGAGCATTTTATTAATATTGTTCAGAACTCCGAGCAAACAGGTTGTTTACGCGTAACTTCGTTATTAAAACAATAAAGCAAGACATTACAAATATAAACACGCTTGCGAAAATAATTTCTACCTACCGACCGTCCATATTAAAAATAGAAAGAGTACCCATACGTATAAAATCCAAACCCGCGTATAACTTTTTTATTGCAAGACTTTAGGCGATTTTACTATGTTCTCATTGTGATACGCCCATGCAATTAGTTGATAAAACAATTGCACGTGTTTTATGAAAATGACTTCTATTCCATTGTCATAAGGCAAACGGGCAAACGACTGAGCTTCAAATACATTCTGAATCAGCTGTCGAGACATCATGGCAATTCAAGATAGATTCTAATTAATTGCGATACGGTCTAAATTTGCTTGCAAGCGTACTGTGGACATTTGACTTAGTGTTCAAATAAAATGAACATTAGCAGATTAAAAACCCCTATACAGGGGGATTAATAGTCGAATGTCGTGATGTAAATAAATTAAGGGGGGAGTGTTTTTAATTCTCACATCTGTCGCACTTGTTGGCATTTGAATGGAAATAAGTCGGGGTTATTAACCCCTAATAAGGTCAGTGGGGGATGATCGTGAAATGGTTATTCGAGCCGGACATTTAACTAATTTATAGCGAATGTAATGGTTTCAAAACGCATTCTTGATGTTAATTATGTTGCGATCGTGTAAATTGGTAATAAAATAAACAATGATCCTAATTGTATCGTTACCACGATGTGCGGCGAATCAAACGATTTTGAATATTAAAAATATTCTCTATTTGATATTTGAAAATAGCAAACATACAAATGATTGGACAAATCCTATGACATACCGACCATGTTACAAGGCATAATCTTTGTTTAAAATTACATAGATTTATTTTTAGTTTGGGATAAGGTTAAGGCCGGGGCCACACTAAGGAGCATTCCACGGGCTGTCCCGTACAAACGCATTTTATTTCCCGTGTTGCGACTTTTTTCTCGGCATTTAAAGCAGGCGATTATTTTTCTGTGCATATTTTTGACCATTTGTCATAGAAAAGGAAACTCTTATACTTTTAAATCTTCAGAAACTTCGCGTTTGTACGGGACAACGGTAGACAATTTCGTGGAATGCTCCCTAACTGGAAACGGCGGGAAAAGCCGCGCCGTTGATTATCGCCATAATTAACGTTAGTGTGGCCCCGGCATAAGAATACATACGGCACGATTCGGGAAATGATTTAGAGATTCACTAGATATGAAATAGTAAAGACATGTGACGTTCCACGGCAAAGGGTACCTTATGGCGGCTGGCGCTTACGCTATTATTATCGCCGTTCCAATACTTCCAATAATATTGAATATTCAGCCGGGGCAATGGTACCTTTTGCCGTGGAACGTCACATATCTTTACTATTTCATATCTAGTGAATCTCTAATACATTTCCCGAATCGCGCCCATAGTACCAATCTTGTAAGGCAAAAGACTTGAGTGATAAAAACAAGATAGCTTATTGAAAAATATCAATGTCACTTAACGCCGAAGATGCATGATCTATACATACGGATAAGTCATATAATTACGGATTAAAATTCAGCCACTTATATCAAAAAGCACATCCACATTAGCGAGTCAGCCAATCGCGCGCCATCGCTGCAGATAAAACCGGTTATTACCGGTTATTATCGGTTCGCATTCATTAACGCACGTCATTCTGCATTAAGCAATATCATTTTGACAATAAATTATGAATGTCTGGCTTATATTGACGCAATTTCAGAGAAAAAGTATGTAACAATTTTTCATAAAATACTTACATAGGTAATAGGTAGTTGTCAAGATTAGGGATATTATAGATTAATACAGTAGGCCTCCAACAAGATGGAGCGATCAATTAAAAGGGGCCCCAACCTCAACCAACTTTTGTTCGGTTGTCAGAGACGCGATGAACAGGCACCGTTGGAGGCAGATCATAAAGACCAGGTGTGGAGCATCCACATCCACCGATGACCACGATCGACCAGAGAGAGAGAGAGAGAGAGAGAGAGAGAGAGAGAGAGAGAGAGAGAGAGAGAGCGCAGCAAGATGTGGATACAATTGCTCGCCAGTCTGCCTGTAATCATGAACATAACATCACGTTCGAAACGTCAGGCCATGAATAAAAGTAAGTTTTACGCGATTAAGTACCGTGTTCGTTATAAAATAATGAGTAAAATTCGTGTTAGGTTAACTGCCGTATTCGAACTTCAAGATATTCACAAGAGACGACATGTACTAGATCCATTCTAGATACGTTATAGTTTAGATATCAACTAGATCTCCTTTGCAGCGCAATTCGGGCAACCAATGTCACTTTCACGTTGGATAGAGTAAGATATCTATTAGATGTGAATTGGATCTCTAAGTCATATCCTGTGGAAATCGTTCAAGAGTATCTCCAGAGTCGCGCAAATGTCAAATTTGACAGGTTAGATCTTAAACATATCGTTATCGTATCTTGGTGATGTCTAAAAAATATTTAATAGATATCTATTTCTAAATCCGAATCGGGCCCTAAATCAATATAACTTCATGGTCGTAACTATCAAAATAAAATAGGAACAACCGTAACAATATTTTTTTTTTATGTAATAGTCAGCAAACGAGCTGACGAGCCGCCTGATGGGAAGCGGTCATCGTCGCCCATGGACATAAGCAACACCACAGGAGCCACTTAAGAGTTGCCGACCCTTGAGAACCCTAAATACCCGCTTCTTGAAGAATCCCATGTCGTAGCGCAAATACCTCAGGAGGCAAGTCATTGTTAAGATCTGAATCGATCAGATTACCGGCAAATTAGCAAAGGGCCAGTTTGTTAATATCGTTAATATACAATACTTGATCCTGTCAATACGCAATTATCTGATCTATTATGTGCTTTAAGAATAACTTTAAGGCCCTTTTGTACAGTTATCTGTCATACAATACCTTTCTAATTACTACCTACCGATAATACAAAATATACTGTTGATACCTATCAAGATAGGTATCAAAGTTATATCTTCTGTCTTTTCTAAATGCTTAGTTTTCACATTTGTAGGTATAAATAGATTCCAAGCTAAAAGTAATTCTTATAATAGTAACATTTTATGCTCCCCGAGTCTACGGCTACAGTAGCCTGGGAGGTTGGAAAAAGGCGGAGTTGCCTTTTTCCCTGTTTTAACCGATTTATTTTACTGAATTATCAATGTTAGAAAATGTCCAGTGTAGGAAATTTTATACAAATTATTTACGTAAGAGACTAATTGTTACTATTTGCCACCATTTACGAGTTATTTACGAAAAATAATGCAAAGGGGACCTTTAAAACTCCCATACCCGTTAGCTTCACCCCCACCCTCCGGTACTTTTAGTATGTTGTTTAACACACCATTCATATAACTATGCCAAAATACCCGACTACACGATTTTTTCCCCCGATTGGCAATTTTTGGTTTTCGTTTGGTGTACTAAAAGCTACGTTCTAATGCAAGCGAGCGTGAGGAACCAATATATTTCAGGTATATTTGTAACTCGTCAAAAGCCAATAAATGCAAGGACAAAACTCAAGTCAGATCCGCTCCTGATATTATAATGCACTATTTTCATTTGCACAAGTTGCATAAAGCGTTCTCCCCTCTGTTCCTCCCTCCGCGGCTGCAAAAGTCTGCAATGCGCAGACCGGAGTGGTTAATTCAATAATCCACCGCATGGCCGTGCTCGCTAAAAACACTGTTTTCAGTATTTTCATCATTTTTAGACTCAGACTAACGCAATTAACTGATGATACTCTGTCTTTTATGTTTGGATGTGTGATTAGCTTTTCATTTCTATTGAATTTATTTTTTCTAAAGCAAACATGAGTTTCATCATGATATACCTATTTAAGAGTATGACTCTTGTCGGTGGAGCAATTTCCATGTTTGGCAGTTCTCTGCCTTCTCTTTGACAGTCTGATACGGCACGACGTTGATCTTTTCCTTTATTTGATTCATGTACGCTCTTCTTGGTCTTCCCTTCTTCCTCTTTGCTTCAACTTTCCCTTCTGATTCATTTAAAAACATGAGTTTATGGACTGATATTTTCATATGCGGAACATAACCCTCGAACAAAGAGATTTTTTTCTTGGAATGTAATATCGATTTAATGGAACTTTTCTGGAAGGCGTAATAAATTAATGTCTTTTATCTAGACACGCGGCAGCGTGTCAAACCAAGTTCAAGCAAAGGAACTGGCTAGCCAGCGCCGAGTGTAATATTACACGAACCACTTGGTGCCACTTTTGACCCTTCTATAACTCAAAACATCTTTGACGTAAACACATAAAACTACGTGTGTTTAATTATATCCATAAGGACATCTAGAAGCCCAAATTTCATGAAGCTAGCTCAAACGGTTATAAAGATATGAAGGTCAAAAAGTCGTAAATTTTAAGACTGACTTATGACTTATAGTACCTAAACCTAACCTACTTCCAGATGACCTAGAAGGATGAAATTTGGAATCCAGCTTGGTTATTGTGTGTAACCGTAGGAAAAAATCTAAAAATAAAATAAAGTTAAAAAATAGGGGGGTCCCCATACAAAAAAAACACTTTTTATTGGGACTGACATATAAGTACCTAAACCTAACCTACTTCCAGATGACCTAGAAGGATGAAATTTGGAATCCAGCTCGGTTATTGTGTGTAACCGTAGGAAAAAATCTAAAAATAAAATAAAGTTTAAAAATAGGGGGGGTCCCCATACAAAAAAAACATTTTTTATTGGGACTGACATATAAGTACCTAAACCTAACCTACTTCCAGATGACCTAGAAGGATGAAATTTGGAATCCAGCTCGGTTATTGTGTGTAAGCGTAGGGAAAAATCTAAAAATAAAAAAAAGTTAAAAAATAGGGGGGGTCCCCATACAAAAAAATATTTTTTTATTGTAGCGTTGGAACCGTTACAAGCAGATATTTGAAAGTACCCCAATATATGTATTATTATATTTGCTATATTAAAATAAAGTTAAGTCAAAAAATAAGTGGTGTCCGCATACAAAAAACTTGTAATACGCTCTAAACAACCGGCCAACGGTGTGTCGTCGGCGGCGCGCGGCACCACATAATTATACAAAGAACAGAAGTAAAAACCATACAGCGTAAACACAAGAAATAACATTAAATCTCAATACCTGCCTAGTTTTCTTTACAAAAAGTATTGATATCCCACCAAAAACATAAATGTAAAAAAGGAGAGCCAAGTTCAATACAAAAATTATGCTTGGCTGTGGGGCTCGCCGCAAAAAGAATGGAGATCTAAATGAGTGCCACTGCCAAGTTCTATGCAAAATCCAAATATGTATTTATAGGAACAAAATAACATTATAAACAAGTATTAAACTCTATTTCTTTGCTTTATTGGATACCTATAACAATTGCTGTTATTTAAAAAAATGTGAGATCTTAAAGTAGGTTAGATTTGGCTTGGCCAGGTTTTATCAGAATTACAATATATATAAAATGATTGATATAATGAAAACTGGCCAAGTCAAATCTAACCTACTTTAAGATCTCACATTTTTTTAAATAACAGCAATTGTTATAGGTATCCAATAAAGCAAAGAAATAGAGTTTAATACTTGTTTATAATGTTATTTTGTTCCTATAAATACATATTTGAATTTTGCATAGAACTTGGCAGTGGCACTCATTTAGATCTCCATTCTTTTTGCGGCGAGCCCCACAGCCAAGCATAATTTTTGTATTGAACTTGGCTCTCCTTTTTTACATTTATGTTTTTGGTGGGATTTTATTTAGTCTCTTCACTCTTTTTAATTTTCGGAGTCTTCAGCTCAAGATTTGACCCGAACATACACACATATATACATTGCAAGTTTACTAAAAGCTTGTAATAAAAAGAGTACCAACAACTATGTAGTTCCACGGACACTGTCGCGTAGGTGTTAGGTACCAGTAAAAAATAAGTTTTTGGAAAATTTTCATTTTTGGTACAAGCTTTTATGGCTGACTGGACTTTTCTTACGACAGGCAACTAATACTCATCGAGACAATTATAAAAACCCCTAACACAATTAGGTTGCGTTGTTTCATCACAGAGTTCATATGACCACCTCCTGTCTCCATCATCAGATCAGCTCGATGGTACCATAATATTGCATTGTCATCCGATTTATACATGCATGCAAAATTTCAGCTCAATCGGAAACCGAGAAGTGGATCAAATTTAACTTGCAAGATTTGATTACAGACAGAGAGACAGACAGACAGACAACGGTCAGGTGAAAGTAAATAACTAAAAGCTTGTAAAAACAGATTTGAACAATGTCGAGTTCGAGTAATTTTGGCAAAGTCGAGTCGAGTTGGCTAGGTTGTTTGGCTCAGACATGAATCCTCCGGTGAATAAATAGGGCAAATGGACTAATATTATTGTATTAGGAGCGAGCATTAACGCAAATTGGCAGCCGTCTTGTGGCTCCACTGTCTATATACATATACATACGCTATAGCAATGCTTAGTGGAAACAGAGGGGAAACTAGAAACAAAATAAACCATAGAATTTCTGACTGGACAGTTTTAGATGGCTTATAAATGGAAATCCTTTCTTTGGGCGCATTTTTCTGAGTTTTTGAGTCATTTATAGTCACCTGTTTTATTTTAAAATATTTTTTTGTTCAATACAATAGGTATGACTGAGACCTAAACTCACAATTTTTATTACCCATACAAAAGGTTAAAAAAGAAGATAAATCCGAACTCTCATATACCATTGTTTGTCATTTTAGTTTTATTAGTTATTTTGTACATTTAAAATATATAGTTAACTGTGATTTTGCAAATAATTCCTTGTAATCAAAATAATAATTAATTATTCTTTTTGCCAGTTTTAAATTTATTATAAGCTAGCAACTTTCGCAGCATTGCTTGTTAACAATTAAAATTATAATGACAAAAGACGGTCGGCCTCATAACCTCATAAGTAAACGAAAATGTGAAAGCGAGACGTAAGTTAAGCGGTAAGAAGCCAAATTAATAAGGCAAACGGTAATTTTCCTTATACGCATTTTCAATGTAAGTTTAAGACACGTGAATTACACAAATGTCCAAAGAAAATTCTTTAAAATTCATAAGTTAACATTATCTAAGCTTAAAAAAAGTTAAGTTTAAGTTTGTTTGTTTAAGTTTAAGTTTTCTGTAGGGCTACAGAAAAGTGGCGAAGCTCATATGTAAACTCATACATCCCACGTCAGTTCTGTTTTGCATTGTTTACGGTACCTTGGAATCCCTTGCGAATACCGTTATCCCTATAATACATAATAATTATACATATATCACAGATCTACAATAAATTTCGAATCCATTTAAATGGCGGGCGACGAAATAGTTGATTATACCGTTGATCGCTCGTTAACGAACGAAATGTTTCGTGCAACTACATCAACTAGTTGAATTTAACGTCAAACACCGGTTGACGTTTCGTTGACATTTCGAGAGAGCGCGATACATACGTGTATGAAGTTGTTGCTAAGAGAAAACGAGACTCAGACGATTGTTTACACTTCTAGTTTAAATAGGTTTACAATATCAACTAATTGATAAATCAACTAGTTTTACAACTAGTTGACGACTTCAACATCGTTCGAAGCTAAAGCCGTCAACGACCCATGATCGATTTATGGTCTTTTTTTAGGGTTCCGTACCCAAAGGGTAAAACGGGACCCTATTACTAAGACTTCGTTGTCCGTCCGTCCGTCCGTCCGTCCATCCGTCCGTCCGTCCGTCCGTCCGTCCGTCCGTCCGTCCGTCTGTCACCAGGCTGTATCTCACGAACCGTGATAGCTAGACAGTTGAAATTTTCACAGATTATGTATTTCTGTTGCCGCTATAACAACAAATACTAAAAACAGAATAAAATAAAGATTTAAATGGGGCTCCCATACAACAAACGTGATTTTTGACCAAAGTTAAGCAACGTCGGGCGTGGTCAGTACTTGGATGGGTGACCGTTTTTTTTTTTCTTTTTTTTGGTTTTTTTTTGCATTATGGTACGGAACCCTTCGTGCGCGAGTCCGACTCGCACTTGCCCAGTTTTTTATTAACAGCTTTATGTAATTTATATTTTTTTATAAGCATTAAAAAAGTTATTGTGTTGTATTAGGAAACAGCAAGTCTAAAAAGTCAATCTAGATTTAAGGTGTTAGCGTGAGCAGTGTGACGGTATTAATGAATTACTCAAGGCGGCGTGGGGCCAATGGGGCATAACTAGGCATTACAAGATCTGGCACGGTGCCAGGCAACGCCTGTGTATTTCCGGTATAGTTGCCCCATGCACAAAATAGTCATCTATTTATTTTATACCTAGAAGAATATACGTGTACCTAGATAGAACTTTGCAAAAGGATATCTACGAACTAGTAAGGTACCTATTATACAGGTTTCTTAGTGAGGCAAATACTGGGTAAGTATTATAAAACATTTAAACTTTTAATTATGATACTTCGAAGTACTTCGTTAAAAACATGGAAGCCAGACGTAACTACTTTTACTTTTAAATATGTATTTTTATAAGCCGTTATGCAATTTAATTTATCTAGGAAATCCTATAGTTCTTGCTTGCAAAAGTTTACATGCCTGAACTGATTTAGTAACTCTTATTTATAACAAAAACTACTATGTAACATTATTAGTACTTATTGTTTAAATGTTAGTATCACCATTTCCAGTTTCATTGTCCAAGGAATAGTGCCTTGACAAGTTGATATTGCTTTGTGAGCCCACAACAGCTCACACTGCACAGGCTGAAACAAGCTGCATAACGATTCATATACACTGCTACAAACTCGTTTTAGAATCAGGTAGCTTTGCCTCTCACCTTTGTATATAATATTAGTAGCAAATAAGCCAAAATTTTAAACTCTTACAGTCACATTTATTTGTTAAATGTATTACTTAGTAGGAAATAACACTACAGTTGCAAAAAAACTAAAAACAGAGCCCGTTATGAGCACTTCTCAAAAAGTTTCCTTACACATTTGGTATCTAACAAAAAAGGAATGTTTCTTAGAAACTTTCTGGGACATTTTGGGAAATGTGGTGGAAGTTGTTCAGCTTCATGTACTTTACCAGCATACCAATTTTTATTGAAATCTAAGATGTGATCGAAGTGTACAAACTTTTTGAGAAATTGCTCTTATAATTTTTTATCCTTTAAGTCAACTAGGGAAGTGATTCATAATATAAAATAGGCAAAAGTACCAATCCACATTGAATTCTGTAGGTAATGGTCTTTATATACCCGATTACAGAAGGGAAAGTGGAAGAAAAGAGAAAGAGAGGGAAGCCTAGAAGAACTTACATTAACAAAGTAAAAGAAAAAGTAAACATGTCGTGTCGTATCAGGGGGTCAAAGAGGATAGAAATACTTACTTGGAAATTGCTCCACCGACAATAATGATGATGAATAACACCAATACCAATATAATTAACAATTATCATTGACTAGCTATTGCCCAGAACATAAATATGTACAACTAACATGGTCGGTGTAGAGATATTCTCCTCCCTATTTTTCAGCCTACACTGCTAAGTACTTTTACACATTAGGCGAAAGTATTCCACCGATGGCAGAATGTGAGGGTCATAAAATTGCCTCCATGTCACTGTCACCCCGTCGCCGGGGGCGACTGCAGCGTGCACAACCCCCCAACTGTGCACGGTCGTTAATCTTAATGCAAATTCGTGCCAAGCGCCTCTAATGGCCCCTATTTACTATTTGCACGTCTTATTCTTCAGCAGAATATTCAGTACGTGGCCATGTTGCCGCGCGATATCGGGTAAGTTTAGACTATTATAATGAGCACTAGGTACTATTGCTTTGTAAAAGCTGTCTAAGGTTGTCTATTGTTTGTTCATTAATTACTTGTTATCATATTGACTTATGTTAGTTATTCAACGGAGCCACGCCGTTTTGTCGCCTAAATAGTGTTTAGTATTAAGTTCATAAAATATGTACATATGTATGTCTGTAAGGTATTTGTAATATGGGCCTTGATGCCTGAATTAATTTTCTAAATATATAAATAATTATACTTAGTAAAAGCATAAAGTCTAGGAAAGTTAAAACATGTCGGAAAAGTTGATATATTTATTTAACAAAATTCTATTATTTGGGCTAATCAAACTATGGTTTCATATAAGGGAAGCAGACTATGTTGAGGGATTAATAACTGAATCATAACAACGGTGACTGACAACCACACTACGGTCTACCTGGGCAATGGGTTCTTGGCGCTTAACACATTATCCGAATCTTTTTAGGTATACCTAAGTAGATAAGACACCCACACACATAATATAACATAGTTGTGTTGATAGGTTAATAAACAAAAGAAGGAGCCTTACCGCTTGCTTCAGTTGTTTGTGTTACTATCTTTACTACTGACTTTTGTTTATTTCTGTTTTTCCCGTTACGATAAGGCAGACCAGCATCATGAACAATATCGCAATATTTAATTTCTCCTCACTAGTTGGACGCCATCTTTGCCCTAGTTTTGTGGCAATCTGTACCATCTGTTACTCATTCCGTATCAAGTTGAGAAACTGAGCCAAACTATGTTTTAAGTTCTGTTAAACTGTCCATGGCTTGGTGTCTCTGTATTTCTTATCTGTAAAGCATCGACATTTGCCTGGTTTTACATTTTACATTAGCAAAACTGCTCCCTTTATTCCCACAAAAAGCCTTAGCTTCACTCATTCTGTGGAGCAACTCTCTGCTAAATACGAAAAAAAGTAATGGCATAAGTGAAAAGAAACAGCGTCGAATATACCGCAGTGAATAAATAATACAATTTTTTTTGGATATACTTGAATAAGATTACTGCCTATATCAAAACTGCTTTTTGACTAATTTACTTCTAACCTGGCATAGACCAACTGACTGACTAGCTGACTGAATTGCATACATATTTACATTTTAAATTCAAATACGACATGATCATACAAGCCAAAAAATGAAAACAGTTCACCATAGACAACCAAAGACAGACGACGACTATCACGACTACGACAGACCGTTCAACACATAAGTAATCACATATTAAAGCGCGCGGTTTTTGTGATAAATAAATTGGTTTGTTTTAATACCTTTAGTACCAGCCTTTCAACTTAGCATATGAGATGAAAAAGTATTGCTTTATGCAAAGTATAATTTATGCATATGTATACATAAATTATACTTTTGAGCGTAATTCGCTCCGCTCATACTTTGCCCCAATCATCATATATGCGTAATACATACTCGTACATACATGATATACCACCGCGAGCGCGCTTTCAGACGCATGCGATGATGTGTAATTTTTCACGCTGGCGCTGGCAATCAGCGGTTTTCCCTTTTTCCTTGTCAAGCCTACGAAAAAGTCGTAGATGATTTTGTCGGGCGGTTTTTTGCTTTTATTTGGGCGGAAATCGCAATAAGTACAAGGAGATTAATGTGTTTCAGACAGCCACTTTGATTGCATGTACTCGTACATTTTTTCATTGTGGTTTGTATTTTTGATGTTTCTCTATCTCATGTCTCGGGACTCTTGGGCGAGATTGGTTTTAAAACGATAATGAAATTTATGCTACAAAACAGATTAACGTAATGGAAAAGTTATTTTGAAGATTCATTTATGAGCCCTATTAAATTGATAATCCGACTCCAACTTGGTAATCCTTTTGAAGCCCATGGCTTTAAGCTTACCATGTGTGTTTTTCGACGCCAATTTTGTTTATTTTTCCGACATAAGCGGCCGAAATGAAAGGCCAACAGAGAAATATAAAAGACTTTCCTGCCTTTGGTGGTGGCTAAAGGGTTACGATGTATTCAAACTATTCAAAGACACAACAGACACATAAACACTAATATTTGTTCCTGAGTCATGGGTGTTTTCTATGTATATAAGTATATATTTATCTATATAAGTATGTTTATCGTCGCCTAGCACCCATAGTACAAGCTTTGCTTAGTTTGGGGCTAGGTTGATCTGTGTAAAACGTCCACCAATATTTAAATTTATTTATTTAAAGATATATTTTAAACCCCCGACGCAAAAAGAGGGGTGTTATATGTTTGACGCCAATATCTGTCCGTCTGTCTGTGGCATCGCAGCTCTCCAACGGATGAACCGATCTCGATGCTGTTTTTTTAACGTCAAAGCCAGTTTTCTTGCGGTGGTTCTTAGCTATGTTTGACAAAAATCGATCCAGTAGATTTAAGAGTATGATATAAGGCATGAAATTGATTTATATGGTGTATAGTTAGCGTAGGGCTTTTTTTAAATTTATTTTTAAGAGTTTATTTTTATTCTTTCAATCATTCACAGCATACATAAGAAAAGAGAGAGACTTCCAGGTCAATTCGAAAGTGCACTGACATCAAACTGATATTAGAATGATATTGGAATCATATCAATTAGCTGTCATTACGCTGATAGGTGGAGTAATCGCCAATAACCGACAAGAGCAAAGCTCTTAAGTTATGATGATGATGATGATGACGCTGATACGTACAACAACCACGCATTCAACATTTTTTGGTGCTATAAGAGGATGGATATTTAAAGACTGGACTTTATCATAATTAATTTTAACAGGCCATTCCCGTAATCCGATTACTACTAGTGGCCGCGCGCGGCGCCGCCCGCTTTTTGACGAGCCGTTAAGGGAATCTGTCGAATTATTCTCATGAATATGTATCCGTCCGTCTGTCGCCTCGGGGTGTCGTTTAATGACGGCACAATGGCTTCTGCACTCAGTACTGTTGGCAAAAAAGTTAGTTGTATATATCTGGAATAATCATGCTCTGCAACAGAAAAAAGTTTGATGTCAGTATGTATGTCGGTGCGGCGGCCGATCGTAAGATCAGGCATATCGTGAAATGCCTAGGCATATCGTGAAACGTGAAAATCTTTGACTCGTTCCCTGAGTCGACGGAGCTCCTATTTCTGGGCAGTTTGCCCTTCGGGCATATGAAGCAACCTAATGAACCTATCCTACCTATATATTGGTTTAATGTGACTATCGTCAAAACATTACACAGGAACATTATGATCTGCCTAATCTTACGATCGGCCGCCGACATGTATAAAACTTGATGGGAATTCAGATTTATTATTCGGATAGCATAAAGTTACCTATGTTTATTTGTATCTGCTTGCAAAATTAGCAGATATAAATATTATGCTATTACCTTTGAAGTACCCAGAATTACCGAATAATCCACTAGAGAGATATTTTTTCTACTTTGATACGTATATTGTATGTACCTAGTTATTTACATTTAAATTGTTATGGTAATTTTAGAAAGTTTATTTAAAACCATTTGTTGATTTATTTATAATTTTAAAGGACTCGTTTTAGTTAAATGAGTATTTAGGAAGACTTGAGGTAAAAAAAGATTTTCGGCAGCTAAATCAATAAAATTTTTCGTAAGCCAGTTTCGACAAAGAATTTATGTATACATGGTATATGTCATATGTTTTATCTTAAAGTAAAAAAGACATAAACATTAACATAAAAATATTCAATACATAATTATACTTTAATCTAGACATACCAACACATTTGTTTCAAAACAAGCTTCGAGACTCATAGAAAATATTTAATGTAATTTAGTTTTAAAAGTTATGCCGCGCCTTTGTTGTCCTAATTATTTTTAACAGTAAAATACAGTATTCAATTATTATAATTTAAATATTTAACAACAAAACATTCTCAGTTTCTAATTAAACTTTGTGTACTTTGTGTTATATGTGTGTGATTTACTATTAATAATTGTGATATATTTTTATGATGTGACGTGTAAAATTATTATTTTATAAATAAATTAACTATAACTATAACTGTATATCGTGCAGAAATGTATTTCAAAATTCATAGCACATTACAATTAAAACTTATTGTTTAACATCGCGAAAATATTAATAGCAGTAGTATCGTATTATTGTATCAAACAATTAATAAACGCATTTACGTAAGCGTATTATGATATTTAGTAAATCAACAAGTCATTAACGTGCGTTAAAGTTATACATATTGGATATACATTTTTGGTGTCTAAATTAGATAGAGCGAAACGTATAAGTATTAAGTAAGCAGCGTATTTATTTACAGACGGTATTTTGACTGGCGGTGCGCACCGTACATGCATTAGGCTGGCAGTAAGATCGGATCTCAAAACCGATACGTCGGGCGATCCTGCCGATAGCGCCTCCCCCCGAGCAGGATCACGGTACCAATCCTGCATTCCCTTTGCCTATGCAAGTCAAATCCGTGAACTAACCAGCGCAGCATGAGCTCCGGACCCGTAACCACTAATCGTAATTGGAGTTCTATTGGGAGCAAGAAGCTTCGACTCATCTGTGCTAGAGAAGCGATTGAAATGACACTCTAGATCCCGGCATACCGGCCCGGTACCTATCGATACCCGATAGCAACTGGCACCGCCGATCGCTAAAATCGCTAAGCGCATCAAGGCTTACCCGCTACTGATTGAGCCACTGTTGCCTTTGAATTAAGTAAGATGCGGCGCGTGAATGCGGAATTTGATATGGTGCTTTATATCATACAGGCAAAGCTTTTACATGTAGGGATGTTCAGCGGAAACCTTATTTTTGGTATGTTTGTAACAACATTTTTTTTAAAGCCTCATAGGCATTAATATATTTCGTTTCTAATATAAAGGCCATCTAGCGTTGAGCGTTGGTAATACTGGTTTTAATACTTGCATTGATCAACAGAGGGCGTGAGTTAGCTCGCTATCTGCATTTTCTTAAATAAAAGGTTATGTTTTATTAATTTCCAAAAATTAAAACCTAATTAAAAGTATAATTGCTGTTCTTCTTTCCTTTTTGGAAATTATTATTAAGTATCTTTTTTTATTGAAACGAGTTTTGGAAGCTGTATCTGCATCGTGCGCGCAACGAAACGCAGCGCAGCAGTGGAAGTATCTTCGGTTTGATCTGTCAGCTGTCATTTTTATTTCGGATGTGTGTGTGTTCAGGCAGGACCTTCAGGCAGGACCTTCAGGCAGGCCTTCAGGCAGGGCTTTCAAGAAAGGGTATTTCAGAAAGAGGTTTATTTAAGAAGAGGTTTTCGTTTACCCCTTCAGTCCCCTAGTTAGTCAAGGGCGTCGGCATGGGCGAGGATGTGCTCCAGACCGCGCTGAGCTGGTGCTTCCTTGGCGGCTTAACTAGCATGGACGTTCGGAGGCGGCGGCTGCGGCACCGGGGTGGTTGAGCTCACCACCACGAATCTGCAAGGCTCGTTTCTCATTCCTTATCTAACTGGAGGTCAGACGGTTTTTATTATTTTATAAAGGCGCCCAATATTCAAATATTTTTACCCCTAGTTACCAAGGTCTTCCAGCCTATTGAAACACAGACTCACCCCCTGTGCTCTAAAATTAATACCTATTTATTTAAATTACGACTGAGCTAGTTATTATTATAATATTACCACTTAAATTTCTTGTCGGAATGGTAAATATACTTGTTAATACAAATTTCTTTATTACTTTTATTTTATACCACTATAGGGCTTCCCGAACCGTTACATGTTAGAAAACTTAGCGAAAACATACATTGAACTCCACAATTAACGATGAGAGAGAGATCTAAACCAAAATTAAAAATACTTGCCTGCAGTAAAAGATGTAAGTACTTACACTACTTACTGTGCAAAGGAAAATAATAAATTGAAGTATTTATCCATGTACAAGTGCGCATTAAGAATTAAACTAATCAGAGATAGGTAATCCAATTATGAACCTGTTGTAAATTTAACAAAGAGCTACATTTCCTTAAGAACTAGTTTTGTCTATTTGTTCTTCTGAGACATTTGCTCGCCATAAAGTACCTATTTCTCTTTGATAAGCACACAGTACGTTTCAAGCAAAGAGCTGTCATAATGCCGTACCTAGTTAATTAGAGGATAATACCAGCAGCGAGTTGCTTATACTCTGCAATATCGCTAGAAACAGGATCAGACCACCCATTTAAGGAAGAGCTCTTATATCTCCATTTTACCTGGCTTGTTACATCCGCGCCGCGGGAGCGCTCGATGCGAAGTGGCTCAATTTACAGTAGCTATCGCCTATCATTGAACGGAGCTTCGGAACGTCGTTTGAGATAACCTAACAATGCAGCGTTCGCTTCTGAGCCATTTATTCGATAGTGTTTCATCGATACACGCGAATCTTCTCAGTTTACACCTAGCGGTGATGCGACGCCGAACGTGCTTTGACGGAGCGCTCGCTGCACAGGGATGACGTAATCAGCGGCGATATGGAGATTACATTGCCGGGTTCGTGCAGTCTAGTAGGGCCTAGGAATATTTGATTGCGAGTTTAAGAAGATATGATAAGTTTCAATACTAAGAGTAATGTTAGGTAATTTTACGATATCAATGACATCCGACTTTTAATGATCTGGTTTTATACCTTAAGGTTATATGTAAGGTTATACCATAAGGTTAGGATGTATTAGCCTTATTATTAGTTTAAAAGAATCTTCAAATTCAAATGAGACAGGAAAACCTGGTCGGTAGTAGTTTCAATAATGAAGCTTGAAATGGGTAATATTTTAGATATTAGATAGTTTCCTTCTTCAGAATGATTGATATCTACTCATCGACCTTTAAGATGTCTTTAAAAATGTAGCCTGGGTGACAGACGAATCAACATGATTAGCCTAGAAGTCTAGATTAAAAATAGCTACAAAGCTACCTACTCAAGGAACTAGGATCCACTTAGTGCCAAGCCGGATATTACCCAAGAAATGCTAAGGAAAGAGCCCTTTTTTTGCTGAGTGGCCTTAGTTTAATTAATACAGATCAGTTCATGTTTCTTAAATTAACTAGGGTACGATTTTCTTCGAACCCGCTTCCCAATGACTTGCATATTTCGAAATGACTGAGAAGTTCATCCTACAAGTGTCAAAGTAAAATCAAATCAGGTTTGTCTTAATCAACAAACAAACCCGCCAAGTGTGTAAATAAAAAATATACTTTTGCTGGGGAAATTCTGCAGTGTCTGCATCTGCAATTCTAGCCCTGATGCTTCAAAAAATTTCCACCACATAAATATTTTTTATAAAATCGTTGAGGCCTGTTCTGGCATTTACGCATTAGACATCTCTTAGGTAAGCATGTTCCATCCTAGACTGCATCGTCACTTACCATCAGGTGAGATTGTGGTCAAATGTTTACCTTTTTCCAATAATAAAAAAAAAATCTAGTAAACGTAAAAAAACTAAATACATTACAGTGCAGCGCATTGCAATCAGATAATCGAAGTATAATAAATTAAACGAGTAAATTTCAATTCCGTATCTACAAGATAATATTGTCGGGTAAACAAATTAAGCATTTAACAACCATTTCGTACCCAACCTTGCTCGGCCCATCAGTTTAGTGAATAGTTTCGCTTTATAATATTTCTCGCGTCCATCGCTGCCCCGAAGGATGGCCTTAATTTATTAATAGATTGTTTATGGCCTCACAAGGGGCCCTTTCGCGGCCTAATAAATAGATCACCCTTAAAATAATAATGCGTTTTCATCGTGCGCCAAGCGGACCCGTAAATTTGATGAGATTAGAAAGGGTGACGCGTGCCGCTTTACGATACGATAGGACCCCTAGTTATTATTTTTATGCGCGTATATGCGTAACGGTTTTGGTTAATCGTCATATTAAGTGATGCGTTATTGTCTATAAAAGAAATGGGTTAATGTTGCAAATGTAACTCAGTAGGTACTCGATCAGACGAACCTTCAAAATGTTTTCCAAATAATATTATAAGTAACTAACAGTTTGTGCTATTTGATTCCTGACTTTCCTGAGAAATTTTCAACTACAAATAAGTTGTTAGGAGCTAATCTGTACTATGAAATGAAACGGGAGTCACAGTGATAAATATATAGAGCACTAGAATCAAACTGATTGGGAGTTTATGAAGATATGATAGGGTTCAATATTAAGAGTACCTAAGGTAAGATAACTTCCAGTAATACATATTATGCTTTACGATATCATTGACATTTTTAACGATCTTTTATGGTTTCATATAAGGTTACAATCTAGAGTAGAACGCACAATATTCAACATTTGTAATATTAGAAGTTTATAAATAATAGTACAAAAATATTACCTACACTTAAATATCTTTTTTTCAAGCAGTTTAAAAGTATAACTTGCTATATCGCGGTGTAGCCTCCAAAATGCCGATCACTGATCATTGTTTTGTAACGTAATCAAAACAAGTCGACTTACGCCCTATTTAAGGTGCGATTTGGAGTCGTTTTTCGCTCCAAATCGCACCTGAAAACCTATTGTTGGGCAAGACGCTCCCTTTTTCACACCTTCCTATTTGTTGCTGGTCTAGAAATGTATCTAGGTCGCCACGACATCTCTCAGGTGTTAGTGCCGTCGCTTCCTTCAATATGATGGAATGTATGTGGATCCCATTTCCGATATTTAATTGAGACGGTTTTAGAATGTGTGTCTCTTCCTTATTACACAGTGTTTTGTACACAAATACAACTTGATGAATAACTATTGTTACAATATCGGTGCATCATAAATATGTTCTGTGGCTAGTTTTAAAAGAAAGAAATGTACAATTCCTCAAGGGCCTATTTTAGATTACAGCTAGTTATTAATTACTTTTAGTAATACCACTGTAAACATCTTATTGTTTGTAAATAAATAGAAAAAATAAATAAATGCGTGAAATGCGTTCGCACAATTTGGCAATCTCGTTTATATTTAGCAGAAAGCAATTCTAGTAATTATTAACCGTTTCTACATTGGCGCCCAATAACCAAATTCCCTCCAACGTCCACCAACTAGAACTCGTCACAAAGTAATACGTTGGAACTTTCCCACTTGCAAGCACGCGCACTGGGCTACCGTGGAACTCTGCGGTGCTACGCTTTATTAGTTTGAAGCTCTTTGACCTTTGTGGCTGTATAAACACGGGGACGAATTGAAAGGGACGTTAACAGTGGCACTGCATCACATATGTTCATTGTGAGACCTGTGCATACAGTGTATACTTATTACCGAATAGCTTTATGCATTGTGTAGAAAATATGCTTGGGTACGCCAAGTGGGGTTTAGGCTGTGTCATTTTAAGGGGGCGGATTTCATAAAATTTATTTTTAACCTATATATTTTGTGTCTACACATTTACCAAAAGAGTTTGAAGTTTCTAAAGGTAGGTAAGTACAAGTCAAATCCCATCATAATTGCATTAAAAAAATTGCCATGAAACGGTAACTAACAGGAGTCTATCTATCAGACAGAACAAAAAAGTACCTATGTATTAATGAAGTATACAAATACAGAGTGACAATACCTACCTACTGAATTAACAATACTTACCAACTTAAATAATCGTCGGGTGACAAGCAAGTCACTAAGTACTATCAAAAAATTAAAGTAACAATGCACTTTATTACACTTGTAACAAGGTTTATTGTCCAATAATTTCAATGGTGTTAGTTAGTGACTTTTGCTTGTCACCCGACGATATATACTTATTTCTAAAATATTTATGTTCATTCTGTATAGTCCATTAATTAATTACGGTAATATTTCATTGTACCATAAACATAATTACCGGAAAGCATTTCATTAAACGTATTAACGATTTAAACTTAAAATATGAATATGAGGCCGAAGCGAGCCAGCGTATCTAATTAAGCAGGATTATTCTCTGACATGTCTCATTAGACCCTTATTCGGATTAGATATATTTCACGTTCGTGTGCGACCGGCCTTTATTCGACTATAAAAACAATCCAGATATTTATATTTTGTCAACTTTCCAAGGAAAAAAAAAACCGAATAAATACATATCCATACATTTAAACTAATTTATACCAGAATAGCCCCAAGATCATCCCGTCGAATATTATGTAAAGAAAGGGCTTAGCGTCTGCATGCTTGTGATAACGGATTTAAAAGCTAAGCTTTAATAATTACCCAAGAAGGTTAGAAAACCCGGGGAATGTACATACATATATGTAAATTAAGAAAATAAAATCTTTGGGAGGCATGTTTTTACTTTATCTATGTACTTACCTACATAACAAAACTTAGGCATTGGCAGAAAGTGACGAAGAACTGCATCAAATATCAATAATTTAATTATCCGTTATACCTACGCCTTAATACGTGCTGCCGAAAGGTGTCAAATTAAAGGCCAGTCTAGACGGGACAATTTTTCCTCGATCTGATTAAATTGTTAATTTATCGACGTGGCAAGGTGTTTCCACATTGTTAATCGTACACTAAACAAAAGTGGTCACAGTGACAGCTCGCTTGGACGTAATCTTTAAGTATATTATATATATGACTACAACCTAGGTACCTATCCACTTAACTATAAGTGTTTGTAACAGTCGTCACCTAAATACTATTTTCAACTGCTTCTGTATGTGTCCTTTATTCTGTTTACCTTTTTTGTTTTCTGGACGACAGAACCATAAAAAACCTTGATTCAGACGGAATCATAACCAAGCCAGGGGTTAACGTGACAGAAAATTCTGAAAACAAGCCTCGATCTCGATGAGGGTCCGACGGATGCGCAATTAAAAGGCGAAATGTAAGCCCAGGATTTACTGCCCCGAAATAATGAGGCGATTTACCGAATTATAAGGAAAAGATGTAGATATTTAAATGCCACAATAAAATCTCTCCAACGATTTAAAAAACCTTAATACTTCCAGGTAAAGTCCTCTTTTGGATGTTTGAAATATAAACGGACGAATTTGAGGATAATGACGTCACTTTCCGTTTTGACAAGAATATGTTTTAGGATATTTTTCGGGATACGTTTAAAGCAAACGATAAAGATAATTGATAGCGGGTTTTGTCGCATACTGATACTCTAGTAATAGGTATCTGTGTAATATTAAACATGAGAAGGACTTTATAGTAACATATTTAAGTAGTCCTTACCAATTCTTGTTCTACTCGTTTAAAATTGAACTTTTGCTCCAGAAAATTTAAATGTGCTCAACATCTTGGTACAGACAGATATACTGTCGACACCAGTTTTCAATCCAATCCATGCCCTAGTTACACTTTTTAACAACGTCACTAACGAGCACCTAAACAAAAAAAAGGGTAGAACCTGTAAGTGTCACTCGTTCTGACCTCAAGCGGGGAAGTTTCTACAATAAGAGAACCACAGATAGAGTAACAAGTCGGAAAATTTCCTCCTTTTGCACGACGCCGGGAACCGGCTCGGAAATATCGACTTGAAAATTTCTAGTTTGTTAGGTGCTCCGCGCTAGATGACACCGCACCCCGAGATTGGATTATTTTTAGTTGCAACCTTGCGATTCGTCGATTTCTGCCCCATAGTGCTGGCGCAGTTAGGTACTCCTATTACCGGGTTTTACCTCGACGATTTAAATTAACATTTAAAAAGAAATCAATATCATCTTAGCTTGAACGTTTTGCCTGTTATATTCCATTTTATATAGCTAAGTAATTCAACAGTTAAGATATATAAAAATAATATAACTTATTATCTCTCAGAACTATACATAGTAATCGGTACTTAGATTGTAGTTTCTTTGTAGCCTTTCTACGACTCCGAAACTGACATATTTATACGCTAACGTCTGCATAACTTGCTTAACATCTCGCTCGCACTAATATGCGAGTACGAGATGCATAGTAAGAAAGTTACGCACACTTTAGCGTATGTCATTGTCAGACTGGTGGTGGTGGTAGCCGTCTAACAGATCCTTAAAAAACAAACCACGATCAATCATTTTCATATTTGTATGTTCTATAAATCGACGTTTTTTAGATATCTAGACGGATAGCAGGTAGTACAGCGCATGTTAGCACATACATATTTATTGGTCACAGGTGTTGCCCCGTTATTGAGTTTGCTAAATTAGTCTCATACGATATTATGCAAATCGCGACACAGACGGTTTGCACATTTTGGAAATTCATTATGACTGGACCTTTGTACTGAATAATGCATGTGCAATGTGTACGGGGGTTTTGAAATACATCTAATGGGAATAACGCTATCACGGTGCAGTTTATTTTCAGTTTGCCCATTTCATTACTCTTAGGCAGGAATGCTGAATTATAGATTTTAATAATTTCCTATTCAGCCGGCGTTTATGCATAGTTTTATCCACGTGATAAAATAACTGTCACTTTTTAACACCGCGTGATAGAAAGTGACAGACACCGTTTTATCACGCTGTCACGTAGACAAGAACGACCATCATATCCGACTATCCGTACAGCTTTGGTAAGAGACTGAAAAACAAAAATATTTTTTTATAATTACTTCTGTTTCATCGTACACTATTATCAGATTACTATCACTATTAACACATTTACAGGTATACTCGAATAAAATAAAATCAGAATAAATTAATAATTATAAATAACAAGCTCATAATAAGCTTCGAGTTCTCTGCTCCAGGCAAGGCAACCAAGAAACGCTTTCTCAAAGATCGCTTTCACTTTTGACTGTATATAATGAAAGTAAGGGATAATCCTTAATTCGATCCACTTTCCGCAAATAAAGTGGCAACACCCTATTTATCATTATTATACATTTGCTCCGTGGAGAAATTAGCCAATTCCGATGCTAAAAGCTGCGGCCGTTTCCCGGAGCGCCGCTCCGACCGATATTCAATGCCATCGACTTACCCGGCACATAGTACTTAAAATCAGTACGTTAACTTCATATTGATATGTATACATATTATCTCGACTGAATTTATGACTTTTCTTCTACTTAAATGTGCCATCGGCTGTTCTAGCCACAATCAGATGGTTTATTTTTGATTTTTACCCATAAATTTATTTATTAATGAAAAGGAAAACTTGTTCTAGATTTCCAATATGTGTCAAACTGAGGGCAGTTTGTTGGTGAATGGTGCGCTCTCTAATTCGAGTGTGTACTGTCTCTTCCGAAAATCGTTTTTTCCAGATTTATATTTTTCCCATTCGCAATTTTTACCATTTTATTTTTTCTCGATAGCTTCCTTTCCCGAAAGCATTTCTAACCATTCGCATATTTTCCCATTAACTTTATTTTCCAGTAGCTTATTATCCTAATAGATTTTCTAACCATTCGCATAATTTCCCATTAATTTTATTTCCCAGTAGCTTATTTTCGCATAATTTGGATATGTATTCTTATTATAATATGCGGGACACTAACTAAAAAATAACTTATTTTTGTAAATCAATATCGTACAATATAATAAGTCGGTTCTGGCGCTCGCCGGCCGCTGCCGCGGCACGCTCGCTTCGCTCGCTCGGCTTCGCATACTGTTTTGCTCGCAGTTCACCTAACACACTCCTCCTCGCTTCGCTCGTCGTCGCACCTATCTATTCCGTGATTGTAAACAAATGAAATATAGTGGGAAAATATGGGAATGGTTAAAAAACCTATTAGAAAATTAAGCTATTGGAAAATTAAAATAATGGGAAAATATGCGAATAGTTAAATATGATTTCGGAAAAGGAAGCTATCGAGAAAAATTAAAATGGGAAAAATTGCGAATGGCAAAAATATCAATCCGGAAAAAACGATTTTCGGAAGAGACAGTACACACTCGTTCAGCATGACGTACGGCGGCGGAAACAGAAGTTTAATCGCTGATTTATGTAAGTGTCGTAGGAGCATTCCACGAAATCGTCTACCGTTGTCCCGTACAAACGCGAAGTTTCTGAAGATTTAAAGGTATAAGAGTTTCCTTTTCTATGACAATTGGTCAAAAATATCCAGAGAAAAATAATCGCCTGCTTTAAATGCCGAGAAAAAAGTCGCAACACTGGAAATAAAATGCGTTTGTACGGGACAGCCCGTGGAATGCTCCCGTAATGTAAGAAGTCGAGTTACTGCTGATGTTGCTACTGTGCTGAAGTGGCCCGATCCTACATTATTGATATTTGACAAATAAAGTAATATATCGAACCACATCAGAGGGGTTGGGTAGCGTATAGACATAATCTTGACCGATAAGACTCGATGCCATTAAGTTTATTGCCGGAGCTGCAGGGGTGTGCGCTAAGTGACAACTGTTAGGGTTGCTACATGCGGAGTTTATGTATGTATGTCACTTCATTGCACATAAACAGGTTTACATAAAATGGACAAAAACAAAACAAAAAAAAAACCCTCAAAGGGATAAGTTCGCCTTTGTACTTCTTACTAATTGTATGTTATTTTTAATATGTCTTTTTGTACAATAAAGAGTTTACTACTACTACTACAAAAATAAAAATGTTATGTATGCAAAGGCGAACTTATCCCTAAAAGGGATCTCTTCCAACTAACTGTAGTTAAGAGTATTCAGATACTCATATTGTGGTAATTATTGAATAATTACGATTACATTTCAAATCTCTGTGTCTAAATTTACGTGTTTGGTACTTACATAAAAATTTATCTTATCCGTAGATGGGTATGTAGGTTTAAAGAGTTGATAATAAGGGTTTACCTGTAAAAAAAAACATGCAAATTAGTAATGAACTTATATTAAGCTAAATGATCTGAAACAATTTAAGAGGTAGGGTCACTACCCTACCTCTTAAGTCTTACCTCTTGATAATAGACAATAATAAATAGGTAAGTACATTTGAACGAATAAACATACTCATTTTACCCAAAAGACTTTTTCGTCTTGAAATGGGACGCTTGTACTTGTTTCGCTTCACAGATTATGTATGTTTATGATCCCTGTCACTCATATATTATATTACGACTAGTATACGCATACTTGTCTTAAGCAGTAAAAGGACAATGAATAAATAATATAAATCAACGGAGAACAAAGAACACACATTGCAAAGTGAAATCACAATAGCAGATGCCATCGCATTGTGAATTTGTGACAAAAACATTCCTTCCTGCGGCCGTAATCTGGTGTGTAGGTACACTTAGAAGCGATACAAAATAATTATGATGTTATTATAACACTGACAGCCTTCGTGAGTAGTGGCCAAGGCAGGGGTCGACAATCTTTTGAGGCTATGAGCCAGAAATCGTCAGTTTAAGAAATGTCAAAGACCTTCAAAAGTTGTTTCGTTTAATCTTAGTCCACTAGTGTGAATTGTTTGGGTGGCTTGTCCAAAAAGCCTCATGGTTCTCGCCAACCGCAGTCTGTGACCCCTGGCCTACGGTTTATAGAGTCAACCGCGAATTCCGAAGACACTGGTTTAATCCTAGCTGGTTAAATTCCAGAGACAGAAACTTTGTCACATATTTTTAGCATACGATATCTTTTTTTCAACTTATTATAAAATTTGTGGCATTTATCTTATAATAGGAGTAAGTAAACTTATTACAGATTTCTAGAGACTTGGAGCACTATAGATTTGTTTGCATTTTATAAACTATTTCCTGGACTGAAAATGCTCAATTACTTTTGATCATACCTCTATTGTAAGGATTGCGAACTATTTTAATATATATATATACTTTTAGTGCGAAAGACGTACATAAATATATTATTACAACACTGGGTAATATTTTTAAAATCTGCATGAGAAGCACCGAATACGATTTCTGCTTTTATCGAATATACCTGTCTTTCCGTTTTCGGAATACGGCTGAAATTGTGAGTGCGAGCCGTTCCGCCCCCGTTCTCATAAATCAAAAATTAATTTATATGTGGGATTATGTTAGGCCTCGTAATAAAAACCAAAACTAAACTTCACTTGTTTTATTTAAGTAAGAAAAACTAATTATTTAGAATATTTAACACCTTAACGCACGTTTGCTCGCTCACCATTCAAATCGTTCTCCCCGTCCCTTTCGCACCTCTTGTCATCCTTCTCTCTCCCTTACGTTCCGTTTCACGCTATCTCCTTACGTTCCATTCCTACATTCTCGGCTGTCCTGCACATCATCATCTGCCCTCAGATATGCTTCACACGTTCATTCATCTGCTCATCATTCATTCAACATCATAAAGGTAAGTACACGGTAAGTATCTTAACTCTATTTTACATCAAAGTGCCATACTGTCAGTTAAAGAGTTACTATTAATTTAAACACCTCTACTACACATCTAAGGAAATTGAGCATTTTAATATGGCACCACATTTACTGAAATCTAGAAAACATTGTTAATATTTTTAACTCTCATCATACATTTTAAACATACTGGAAATAGCTGACAGCATAAGTAGCATAGAAACATTTTACAACTTTTTAACATTTTAGCTGCCTTTAACATTTAACCAAAAAATAACATCGTAAATTATGCATCTTAACTTAAACATTTAGGAACCAGGAATTTCTTACATGAGATCAATTCTATATGCAAAAGGTCCGTCTTTTATATTAAACAAAATTTGCCAATCAAGGAATAAGAGAAAAAGGGCTAGACTACTACCTGTATCACTCGCAGTCCTTCTCAGGCCATCTTTTCATGAAGTCCGCAGACGTGGCTGTCTTGTTGGGACCCTCTGTGCCGCTGTACAACTTCTCCACGTCATATCGGTCGTTACGCTTCACCTTGGTTACCTTATAAGGTCCGAAGAACTTTGGCTTGAGCTTAAGCCCTGGCCCGAACTGTGTCCTCTTTATCGCGACAAGATCGCCTACCTCGTACTTGTAGCTCTCTTTCCTCTTCCTATTGAAACTTTTCTTATTTTCTTCTTGAATCTTCTGAATCTGTTCTTTAGCTTTCTGTCTTAGACTTTCTCTTTCTTCATCGAACTGGGATATGGTTTCCTGTTGTAAAAGGTTCAATATCTCGACATCCTCCTTGCACTTCATCCTAGTGCCGGTCAACAGCTGAAATGGCGAGGTATCTATACTTCTTTGGTAAGTACTGTTTATAGCTCTCTGTACTCGTCCGACATGCTTGTACCACGTAGATTGGTCTTCAATGCATAGCTTCGTTAGCATTGGGATCATAATGCGGTGCATCCTTTCTACCTGACCATTCGCCCTTGCTATTCCAGTGGTAATAGTCACATGCTGGATTCCTTCATCTTCACAGTACTTCTGGAACGCTCCACTAGTGAATGCTGTACCTCTATCCGTGATAATACGTGTGGGGTTACCAAACGTCTGCTGCTGTAGCTGCAACTTACTGATTACTTCTGCGCTGGATGTTGACTTCGTCGGGTAGAGCCACACAAACTTCGTGAATGCATCCACAACGGTAAGTATATGATTGTAGAGCTTCTTCGTTTCTGTCAGTGGTCCTAGGTGATCCAGGTGCAAAGTATGCAGTGGAGTACCTTCTTTAGCAATAGGATTTAGAAATCCTTCCTGCTTCCCCTCTTTTCTTGTTGCTAATAAGCATGGTATGCAGCTCGTGACTACTTCTTCTATTTTCCTATCCATGTTTCTTATGTAGTAATCTTTGCTTATAGCTTCCTTCATCTTTCTCATAGCAAAATGACCGTTACTATGCACCTTCTTGATTACTTCTTTCTCCATTACCTTAGGCACCACCAGTTGCCGTTGGTCTCCTTTGTATAGTATGTCATTTTCTAAATAAAAGTCATTGTAACGCCCATCTTTCAAAATCAGCTGTTTAATGGCATTGAGCTCCTCATCTCTTTCTTGAGCTTGACCAATCTTCTCATGTAGGCTTACTACTGCGGCCACATATGGGTTCCGGCTAAGCGCATCTGCGTGCGGCATCTTGGCACCAGCTCGATGCTCTATCTCATAGTCATATTGGTCCAGTAGTAACACCCATCTTGCCACTTTTGGTGTCAACTCCTTCTTCTTCAAAGTGAGCTCAAATGCTTGACAATCTGTCACAATCTTAAAATGGATACCGAACAGATAGTGGTGGAATTTCCTCACACTTTCCACTATAGCTAGAGCTTCAAGTTCATAGCTAGAATATCGACTTTCTGCTTCACTCGTACGTCTACTTCTATAGTATACAGGGTGCAGTTCTCCATCTTCACTGGCCTGCAGAAGTATACCTGCCAGAGCCTGGCTTGACGCATCTGTGTGAAGTTCGGTATGAAGCTTCGGGTTGAAAATCTTGAGAACCGGCTCACTCGTCAACTTCTGTTTCAAAATATTGAATGCTTCTTGCTGTTCAGAACCAAAAATAAACTTTGCATCCTTTTTCATCAAATCTGTTAAGGGTCTGGCTATCTGTGCATAGCCCCTTATATACTTTCTGAAATATGAGGTTAATCCGATGAAGCTTTGGATCTGCCTGACATTCCTGGGCTCAGGGTATCGCGCTACTGCTTCCACCTTCTCTGGACTTGGCTGCACTTCACCTTCTTTAACCAGATGGCCTAGGTACTCAATCTCTCGGCATATCAACTTGGCCTTCTTCCAGTTAATTTCAAGTCCATACTCCGCAGCAACCTCCAACACCCGTCGCAGCCTTAGCAGGGCATCTTGCTCCGTCTGGGCTGGAATTATAATGTCATCTATGAATACCATCATTACACCTTCTTGCATCAAATCTTTAAATATAGTGGTAATGAACCTCATGAAATACTTCGGACTGACTGATAACCCGAAAGGGGCTCTCAGGAACTCCCATTGGCCGTGATGGGCCACAAATGAAGTGTAGGGCACAGACTCCTTACTAATCTTTAAATGGAAAAACCCATTTTTAAGGTCTAACACACTGAACAACTTAGCGTCTCTCAACTTGTCAATCAAATCCTCAATCAGTGGCAGGGGAAACTCATCTTTAACCATCTTACTGTTCAACAATCGATAATCAACACACACTCTGGTTGAACCATCTTTTTTCTTGACAAGGACTAGCGGGCTACTATATTCGGAATAACTCACCTGTATAATTCCTTTTTGCATCCACTCATTAACCTGTTCCTCTACAATGTTCTGCTCCACTATGGAAAGCCTTCTGGGACGCTGCGCCACTGGAATGTCATCCTTAAGAATGATTTTCAGCTCGATCGGCGCCTCCCTAGTCTGCACGGGTTCGTATTCGGCGACCAGGCGCTCGACCTCTTCCCTAACGGTACCATCGCGTACGTGATCTGAAACAGTGAACACCTCACACACACATTCCACACGCGCCAACCATCCCTCATCCTCAAGTGGCAAGAACTTTACGGAACCTTTGCACATAACCATGGTCACAGTGTCAAGAAATTCCCGACCTACAATACATTTATACGGCATACAATCATTAGGTACAACGTGAAATATAGTATCGTCATAGCGCGTCTCGTCGATAATCAAGTTAGCGTAGAACTTGCCGTAAGGAAACACATCTTTCATTCCGAGTCCGGTAAACACAGAATCGTCATCGCACATTTTCACTTTAAGTTCGTCGAAAGAGTCCTTACTTATCAAGTTGAATCCACTGCCCGAATCAATTAACGCCGATATTTCCACTCCGCACAAATTAATCGACTTCATCGGCTTTTTCTTATAAGTTTTCGTCTTCGCATCGTCATTTTTAGTCGCAATGTTTACATCCTGCCGGTAACTGTCAACGCTGTAATCCGCCATATTGACGTCTGTCTCCTCATTGGCCAGAATTCCAAACATGGCCGACTGCCGACGAATATCCACCGCTGCAGGCTGCTTTACCGACGGAGATGCTTGCTGTCTCGCTTTCTCACCCGCGCCGCTTATGCGAGACTGCTTTACCGACGAATCCGCACCGCCAGCTGAGCCGCCAGCCGCGCCGGCGCCGCCGCCGCCGCGTTCCTTGGATTTCGTTGGACACTCTCTGCTTATATGACCAAAATCGTTGCAAAAATAGCATTTCACCCCTCTAGTACATGTTACCGCCAGATGATCTTCTTCACCACACTTGTAGCACCTTTTTCGACTGGATGATGACGATGAACTATTATGCTTCGTGTCTTTTTCTATCTTATTAGGTTTAGCTTCTTTATCTTCTTTCTTCGTTTTAGTCTTCATTTTTTCATACAAAAGCAACTTCTCCTTGAGTACGGGATAAGTAGTAGCCCCGTATAATATAGATTTATTCGGTTCGTAGTCCGTAATGCCGTCAACGATGTATTGTATCGCGACGTAATCCGGAAACTTAGCTCGCTTACCGAGCTCCTTCATAATGAGCATGTATTGGTAGCAAGACTCTTCTCTTCTCTTCTTTCTGTTGCCCATGAGCTCGTGCATTTCCTTAGTGTTGATTGCATCCGGGAACTCTTTAAGCAATGCCGCCTTGAGCTCGTCGTACTTCTTAAAGGTTTTCTCGGACTGTAACCATAACGCCGCCGTGCCCACCAAGGATCTACGCGCCACTACGAGCTTCTGAGCCTCCGTCCAGTTGAAGATTTCTGAGTTATCTTCTATATCTTGCGCCCATTTCGACGCTGTGTGTGCTTTATCATCGCCGCTAAACTTCGTGATACTGTCCGTCATGACAGTGAGATTTAAAAGACTAGCACACGCGTCCGCCATTTTCTCGTCTTGAATATCTGTGTTTAGAATATTCAAAATGCTATCTTCGTCTTGATCGTCGTACATCAACCTCGTTTTTGCGTCGTGTCGTCGTGTTGGAATGGAGAACAATCTTTAGCCGTGTTCTGGTACCGCCGCCGTCTTTTCGCCGGTACGCGTTGCGCACGACCACGTGCCACCGTCGTTCAACTTTTTGGTTTTTCGAGGCAATCCCGGACGAGCCCCCAAAATTATGTGGGATTATGTTAGGCCTCGTAATAAAAACCAAAACTAAACTTCACTTGTTTTATTTAAGTAAGAAAAACTAATTATTTAGAATATTTAACACCTTAACGCACGTTTGCTCGCTCACCATTCAAATCGTTCTCCCCGTCCCTTTCGCACCTCTTGTCATCCTTCTCTCTCCCTTACGTTCCGTTTCACGCTATCTCCTTACGTTCCATTCCTACATATATAATACATCCTGATCTCATGATGTTCTTCATACTTGTACCTATCCAACGTTGAGTGGATTTACATTTTCTGAGTTACTCTTTATTGATATTCGTAGCTATTTTTAGGAAATTTCAATCATTAGGATGGGTTTTCTACTGTAATGCTGGAAATATGTACCTATTATTGTATTTATTGTATATATGTTTATATTTTGATACCTATATTTTATAAGTCAAAGCTATGGCTTACGAGAGGGAGAAATGGAAAATACTCCAGCGACAAGAGGATTCCTCTTAAGTTGAAGAAGAAGACCTATATTTTGTGGCAATATTATTATATGATAATTCTTACGCATTAGTAGATTACTTATCTGCTTAAGTTGAATCTAAAAAAACATCTTTTGTTTACCATCTACTAATTATACGTAAGAATTCACTTAAACATTTTGATTAAATTACGTTATTAAAACCTTGTAAAAAAACTGTTTATTAACACAGCCTAAGTATAACTTTTGATTATGGTCTACCAAACACCAAACTACAACTTTGCTCCTCACATGGTTAAGGAAAATGCGCAAGTCACGTCAAACACCACAGTTTGGGTTCTTCCATAAGATTCGTTCCACTCATTACTTTCCAAGCATCATCTCTAATGTATAAGTTTGTTGGAGTTCCGAATATACTCGTATCCACTGACTACTTAGTTGATTTAGCTCGTATCAAGCTGGATTTGATAATTGGAAAAAGTTCCCTAGCATTATTAACATAAAGTTCATATTGGAATGGAATAAAAGATATAGATATGTGATTGAGAAAGTAAGGGTTGGGACGCAGGGGGCTGAGTCAGTGACGTGTGCAGTGAGCATGGTATGGCAAGTTATTCGTTCTGACAGGACAGCCGCATTGATTGTAACGGATTGTTTTTGCTCTTCCGCTGTGCGAGTACGATCTCTTGTTGCTTCTATATTTTGATAAATTATATGTCACGTATAACGGGTTGGCTTAAAGTAATGAGAATTTTTGTTTTCGGACATAAAGACAAAAAGACAATGGCCATGGATTTCTGGATGTTATATTGAAGAACTATGCAATATCCAACATTAGAACCAAATTCAAGAATGAAGTAATTGGCCTCCCTTGTGTTAGTTTACGTAACATGCTTCTGACCGTTTGCTTTTCACTTTGGACAAACTACCAAGTACTCTCTGACTGATCGTTTTGTAATTACACGGTAAAATTTATTTTATTCTATAATATTTTTGCCTACTATCGCAATATACATATCAGAGTATATAATATTTGCCAAAATTCTTCGATTGATTTAAGTCTTGGGGATATTCTAGGGTTGGAAACGTTTAGTCGTTTTTCCGCGAGAGCCTAAAACCAGTCAAAAACGTCATTGCATACATTTTACCAAAATATGATACATAAACAATTTTCTCTAAATATCAATCAGTTGCAGATTTCATGAAAATGTTAATCAGTTAGCAATTGTGAATGATGGCATGATATAGATAACAAGCTAATATGCCGAAATAATTAAAATTAACGGCAATAAAACAGTTATGGAATGTAAATAAAACGTTGTCCAAAGCATGACGCAGAGGGTTTGAACACAGTTATGAGAAATCGGATGTGGGAGATGTTATAGTATATATAATGTTTTCTTGTAATTTAAAATATGCTCTTGTTTGTCACTGTAAAATTTCGAAAACCCACAGCTATTGTCTTTTTTTTTATATTTCCGAAAACGAAAATTCTCATTACTTTAAGCCAACCCGTTAGTTGGATCTGGAGTAGGCTTTCTACCATTAAAAATCAAATCATTCTCTTCAAATCAAGACTGAATAGGCACCTTCTGGGCGAGCTCGGTCCATCGTAGGCCACGTCTACGCCTTGGGTAGTCTGTGGCCATGAGTATTGAGTAAGCCCATTCATAATAATAATAAAAAAATACCAGCAAGGTTCACGATGACGCGGCACGCATGATACGCGCGGCGTTCAAAACGTTAATATATAGTTAATATTATGTCAGTGTACTACAAGTATAATATTTTATTAAAGAAAATACAGTTGAAGTCATAATACAAATTAATATAAGCGTAATAAAACGGGAGAGAACCGAAGGAAAACAATAACCGGTTTATTGGTATCTGACAAATATATAATTCAGAAAGTATGGTGATGGCAATATAAAACCGCAAAACGAATTACATTATCTCTAAAGCTACTCTCAATTAGATATAATGACATTTAAGGGTCTAGGCCCCTATTTAGGAGGGACAAACACACCTGTGGGATTTAATAAGCTGCTATTTGGTATTATAAGAATACACATTCCCGCACAAAAGGAATTAAGAGACCAGAATTTACCAGAAAAATACGGCGCTTTGGCGAAACCACGCAATACAAACCCAGCTGGTACTTGTTACGTAAAATATAAAGAGAGCGAACGAAAATGAACCCTGGTCTTTAGAACATACGGTTGTATTCGCAATGAAAAGCAATTGGGTTCGATATACAAGTTTCTCTGGAATCGCGAAAAATATTGTTTCTATGGTAATAAGTGTCTCGGCATTTTGAGGGTTTTTACTTGTGATTTAGTTAATTGGCTGTAAGGGGTTGTTCTGTACCTATATCGCAGTTTTGTTTTCAAAAGTTTTGTTAGGATTTGCTTCATAATGGAATATAAAATAAGCCGAGGATTAAAAACAAAAACCGTAACTGATTTACTGTTTCAGATGAAACAAAAATGTAGGTATCGGATTGTGTAGGACTGGCAAATAAATTATACCTACAAATAAATAATGATCGCAGATATTTATTTTAACGAGAGACGTGGGCGTGTTTCACGTGTTCTTAAATGTGCTATCAGATAGCTTACCACGAAAATCGATTTCAAATTGCGGGCATCTTTCTCTTTTACTCCAATTAACCCGTAATTAGAGTGACAGAAAGATGCCAGCAATTTGCGAACTTCGGTGTTCACGGTAATTCCTCTGATCTGGAGGCTAATTCCGGTTTAAAAATTGAAGTAAATTTGAGCTCATTTTGACACAATTCGCTGGTGCATATTGCTCGTAGGTAATTATAGGTATTTCAATATTAATTAGATTTCTAAACAACATTGGGAACAAATCAAATTATTTTATTAAATATTTTGATTTGTTTCTCAAGTGTCATACTATTTACTAAATATATAATTATAAATTATAAACTGAATAAGAAGTCATAATATTTAGAATATGACATCTAAAATTCAAATACTCACCTGTTAGTGGCACGTTTGAGTTATTGTAGGTACCGCACAACCAAATGTGTATAAGAACCCATGACACTGATTATCAAATTGAATACTAATTGTAATGCCCTTAATTATGTTTAGATCTTAATCCATACATTAGAACATTCATAAGATCTTTCTTATCATTCCATTTCAAATGATGAAAATATAGGGTTAAAGTATAAAAGAAATGTGATTTAGGGACAGGTGTATTTTAAGCCGGATACTCATTAGCGAGCAGTAACCGTAACCGTTGCATGTACTGTAACCAAAAAAACATAGTGTGCAAACCTGCGAACCACGTACACACTATGTTTATTGGTTTAGTTGGCCGGCTTTAGTTGGATTTAAATCTGAGCAACCCTTTTAAACCTATTTATGAAGTCTAAGGCAAGAAATAAAAGACTGATCTCGCCTCTTCCATTTTTTCTATAGATACAGTCGGTTTAGTAGGCAGTTTTGGTAGGCGTGCGATACTTAAGGTTAGGTAAATATGCTTTCAATTTTGATAAAAATGTGGGCAGATAATCTTTACCTAAGATAATAATGTGTAGGTGTTCGTTTTACTTGAGAATCAGGAACTTCTTATAAGGGTTCATAGGTATTTGTTATTCTCAAAACCCCAAAACCTTTACATAAAGTTTGACGTTTACTTTCTAAATTTGTTTTATCTACTTTAGAAGTTGATACATAAAATGTCCTAACTACAGTATAGATAAGTAACAAAAAAGATCTTGTTCCATCGAGTCCATACGAAAGGGGAAAATACCGTGAGCAAATATTATAAAAAAACCGGCCAAGTGCGAGTCGGACTCAGCACGAAGGGTTTCGTACCATTACGCAACGGCAAAATATGACGTTTGTTGTATGGGAGCCCCACTTAAATATTTATTATTATCTGTTTTTGTTGTTATAGCGGCAACAGAAATACATCATATGAAAAAAAATCAACTGCCTAGCTATCACGGTTCATGAATCATGAGATACGAGTTCCAACCTGGTGATAGACAGACGGACAGCGGAATCTTAGTTATAGGGTCCCGTTTTTACCCTTTGGATACGGAACCCTAAAAACCTTCCTTTTCTACCTCTAAGCAAAACCTACAATATTCATGAAATTTGACCCGGATTTGACTCGCCAAATAAAAACCAGATTAATCTTAACTTAGCGAGCGATACCCAGACCGCAAGTCAAACATTGAGCCCATCGATCCTTCACCGCCTAATTCCTCGGCCTATACGTCATGCTACAAACGTGCCTTTCGCGGTCCGCTTAATAAACGCGATTAAGGACTATTTCGGCACTGTTCACGCTCCATTGCTAGCGGAAATTATGTTGCGTTGCGGCCCTAGGCTTTTTGTTCGCGACTGGGATCGTGTGCTATACGATACATACGGGTATTCATCATCATCATCTCAGCCATAAGACGTCCACTGCTGAACATAGGCCTCCTCCTTGGACCTCCATACGTGCCGGTTGGAAGCGATCCGCATCCGCATACGGGTATTGCGTGGTTATAAATACCTATTAAAGGCGGTAAGATTATTTGAGTAACATGGAACAGTCAGAGTTAAAATGAACTTACCTGTAATATTATGTGTAATGTTGAAGATTTAATAATAACTTTGAGAAATTACTACGTCGTGTCCAGAATTGTTGTGATTGTTGTGAATTGTATTGTTGTTGTTGTCGGCTATAAAGTTAAAATTTACTGTTAAATATGACTCCAAACAAAATATAACCCTCTATTTGCCAGTATTTAACTAAACAAAAACAACTTGCACCCCCCTCCCAAATCTATCACGTCGATAAAACCTCTCCGCAGTTTTAAGCCAAAAACAGACGAGCGAATTTGCGTCGTTTAAACTGGGGTTCAAGACGGTGAGGTAGGAAATGCATTTGCAAATTAGATTTTGTGCCCCCGGCCTTATCGCGTCTCGCGTCTTCGAACCACTTGCCTTTTAACCTCGGACACATGCGAAGGTTTTTAGAAAGACTCCCTATGCTATTGGGGCTTTGAATTTTTAAATTCTAATTATATGTAAAGACGTTTTTTACTGGCCAGTTAAGGTCCGATAATTGGATGGATCGAGATGGAAATGTATTCAAAAAGTGAATGAAAAGCGACACGGTCTATTGCCTCTGTATAGGCGCCCGCGCCCGGTCTACACAAACCCGAAAAAAGCCTTCACATAAATGTATACACTCGGTTCAAAAACCATTTAATTTGTAGGTAGGTGCTTTTATTTTAACCTGAATCATTGTCTGAAATAAAAGCAGGACAGCAAATAAGATCAAAGATGAATGCGCACAAAACATCCAGCCTGTCAGGCAGGGATATTCGAAAAAAGACCACGGGCTGTGTATTAGATCGTGTCTATGCTTTCAATCCCACAAACGTCGTGTCGTTCTACCCTCTAGCCATAAACAACTAGTCTGTATTAGAAAACAGCGGTGGTTTAAAAATGGCGGGCGCACGTTCACACTCGATTGGGCAAGGAAATTGCTGCTCGCACCGGATTGGTTTTTACATGCCAGCAGAAGAATCTCGTTATATTCAAACAATAGTGAACGATTTGTTTTATCTTAGACTCACTTAAAGAACAATGATTTCATCAGCACGAAAATGTTAAAAGTGATAAATAAATGAAATACGTTTCGAAAAAGGTGCCATACATATGTATATCATTTTATACATTTTGATCAATCATAAATTGTTTTTTTAGTAACCATGTAGGTAGAATTATTTTAAAATAGAAAAACAAATACAATATATGTAATATTTTTGGTTTTTTGCATAAGGGTGACATTTTCACATGTGAAATATTTTTTCAATAAAGATTTAAAAAAATACGATCATCTCAATTCTTTAAAAAAATCTGCGAATCAAAACACACCTTAAAACAAATGCAAAATGCGTATAGATTTAACTCAATTAGCTATCCTCACTATAAAAGTACTTAAATGTTTCGTTTGAACTATGTCCTAAAGTAAATTAAGCTAAACCATATTATCGCCCTAGCTAATGTCACAAGATTAAAACGAACCCAAATCTAAGCTTAATACGCGTGAAATGGCAGTTGTGATTTCGTTATTTCGGCGTGCGTAGAGTGGCAAAAATTGGCCAATTACTCGAGGAAAAATTATATACAAGTGTAATCAGGTAAGTGGAAACGCAAGGTCGAGACCAATTTTAGACAGCTTAAGTAAATTAGGTTTTTATTAATCGAATTCTCAAACAGAATTAACTACTTAATAGTTGGAATTATTTATTTATTCTAGTATTTATTTGTTCTCATATAGTGTTTGGTATTCCTGTCCTAAGATGTCCTGTTGGTTTTACTTTCTTCGGTGGATCGAATAAAACAGTAAATTATATACCGAGTTTCCCATGAACCAACGATTAGGTATATGCCGAAGAATTTTTGTTGTTTCTGGTTTGAGTCTAAAAAATAATTGTAGATATTCATGATATGACTCTGAAAACTAATCTTTAGAGCCCAATTCATCGAGTACCCTGTCTGTCGGCTGCTTTATAACTACGCTATTTAATAAGGTTAGGGAAGAGCTAGCATTTTGAAACGGGCTTTGTATCATTATCATGATCACGTTGTCTACGTTAGCTTTATTGCAAATCGCAAAATCGCAATTCAGTGCGAACTACTAGTTTTATTTATCACTCGTATCTGAATGGATATTCAGACATTCTAAAACAGTACACACGTAACATTGGTAATTTCGATAAATGACATCTGAAAGATATGTTACAGTTGATGTCCACTAATCACGGGCTGTTTGCCCGATGTGTTTACAATTATAAATCATGACATGATTGTCGTGTCAAGTCATTAGGCGATGGTTAATGAGCCTCATTTTCATACGCAAATAAACAGTGCAGGGAGATACTGACCGGTGCAGTAACCCGTGCGATCGAGGTACATATTGTAAATTGCTTTATATATACTTATTGACATTACGCATTTAATACATACATTTGAAGCAGAAACGAATATATTTATTTAATAACTCTCCCGGTTGGTCGACCTAGGTATCGATGGGCGGATGTGGTGGACGCTGATCTGCGCGAGCTCCGGGTTGAGAACTGGCGAGACACGGCACAAGACCGGGATCAGTGGCGAGCAGTCGTGTTGGAGGCCAAGACACATTTTGGGTCGCTGCGCCAGAGGAGTAAGTGAGTAAGTAAGTAATAACTCTCGCATTTCTTAAAAATTTTGACGAAACAGAGTTTTATATCGAATGGCAGTAGTTTGATAAATTAAATACCTGATACAACATGTCTACTGACAAGATTAGTTAATTTATAAACAAAATACCGGCCAATATGATCTACTGTGATTGCCCCTGGAAAGGATCACTTTGACCAAAATTACCGTTTGGATAAATTTAATCAAACAATAGATATCAAAATAACAATACTGTCTATGTGTAGACATGATGACTTTGCAGCTACAATATACAGTTCCCCTTTATTCCAACTTCGTGTAGTGAAATTATATCATACTCCATATCATAAAAATATATAGAGCACAACCGGGGGACAAGACAGGGTACGGACTTACGCTATATGACAATATGTCCCTATGCAAGGTTCAATGGCCCACTACCCGGTAAATCCAAGCAAATGAAGCGGTCGTGTTAACGAGGCAAGTAGGGGGGTTCTAAGGGGGAGGGGAAGGCCGAGATTGGAGGAGCGAATCGGCAATAAGTGCAGGGGTAACTGCAGGCAATCTGCCGGAATGGACCGCTATTCGTGAGTTATGGGCTCGGTCGAAAAGCTGGATGTGACAAAGAGTGGACGTTTAGGATGCATACGTAAAATGTGGTTTTGCTGCGTATGTGGACTTAGAGCTTTTAGGAGTGAAAAACTGAAACATGGCTATACCTAATGTGAAAAAACTTAATTTGGTATAGGTAATAAATGGTTTCATGCCAAGGAAATGTATTTTTTTTTAATGATAGGGTTAGTCGGCGAAAGAGCAGACGAATCGTTTGATGGAAAAAAATTATAGTCACCCATGGACACCAGACAAACACCAGAAGGGTTGCATGTGCGTTGCCGGCATTTAAAATGGGAGTATGCTCTTTACTATAAGGTTCTTTTTTTTAATGAATGATGATCAAGATGAAAGCTCAAGATTAAGAAATGGATCGAAACAGGTCAAAGATACTTAAATGGCATTATGTACACAAATGTGTACCAATTGTTATAATATTTATATATAATATATCCCAATCCCACGCGAATATACAGTTTATGGCTATTGGCTACCCTATCCAGTAGCTTTATAGCGCTGAAGATATTCTGAGGTCCTTGGAACGCTAGGTAGGCAATATTCCGCCTAGCGCTGCATTCGGATTCGGACATATTAGCCTCGAAAGACGCCGACCATCCTACAGGCGATATTGATCAAAATGCGTTCACAAATCATCGGCCAATAGACTTATTACCTACACTTTAAATCTCGACCTACGAAATTAATCAGGCCGTTAATTACCCAGCTAATGATCAATAAATAAAACATATTAAACTTTCACAATTACCGTGAAACGTAATTTATTCACGGCCGTAAACAGGGTCGTAAATACGTGTTGTCATATCGGACAGAGCCTCAATATCGTGGTTATAATAATGAAATATCGATGGCCGTCCAACGCCGTCCGACAAAAACAATTTGTTGGACCTCGTTTCAGGAATGTCGATAATTAAACGAACCTGCAGCTAGCTATTTCAGCGGCTCGCTCGCTCGACAGACCCATATATTTTGCTTTCATTTTCCTTTTAATCCGGCCGGCTATGAATCTATTCCTTTCCCGAATAAATTGCAGACAACGCCGGCCCGATCGGCGATTAGAATCGGAATACGACGCCGTCCGCAGATTATAAAAATAATGCGAACAAGAGAACAAGCGCCCCTCAGCGGTATCGATAAAATATAAATGGAACACCCAACAGTCGACGTGATATGTTGGGATTAAGAGGCGAACATCGATAAGGAGCTTTTAAAATTCCGTGCACACCGGTACACGAGAGGAACGGAAAAAAATTGAAAGGAGACTCAAATATGTCGTCTGAATATTAAAAAGCAAAATACTGAATAATGCATCGGGTGGCTCGAGAATGATATAAGAGTGTAAGACGATTGGTGGAGCTATTTGCAAGCCATTAGTGCTGATAGAGCGTAACGGAATTTTTCCTGACTGCCAACTTTTTACAAGGAAATTGACGATTTTTCATCGCCCCGCGATCGTTGTGCTTTTGGTGTCACTCATGTGCCGCGTTCCCTCGTACTCTTTATCATCATTCGCCGTGAATGAAATTAATTTTCTTTTTCTTCTTTTGTACCTACTACATATTTCTTCCGTAAAAGCTAACAAATGAAGCCTTTTCGTGTATTTAAGCATTCGGTTGTGTCGTTTATGTCTTGAAATAATAATGGTGAATAAGCAAAAGCCGCGAAGACACACGAAGTATTGCGTAATCAGAGTCGGCGGCGGAATATTTGGATAAATTTAGTTAATCCTCACCCGTATCCCAAGCGCGCCATTTCCGTGCGAATGCACGGTTAAAAGATTCGTTAAAGTAAGTAAAATACACGAGCCGGTCATTACTGAGGATAATCCGGGATAAGTGCGAGTAAAATCGAGGGGTGTCTTTAGGCAATCTGATAGCTGAATGTAAAAATATGTATAGGTAACATTCATTCTTTCGACACTCTCCTTGGGCCCGATTCGGATTTTGAAATATATACCTATTAGATATCTTTTAGACATCACCAAGATGATAACGATATGTTTAAGATCTAACCTGTAAAATTTGACATTTGCGCCATTCAGGAGATACTCTTGAACGATTTCCACAGGATATGACTTAGAGATCCAATTCACATCTAATAGATATCTTACTCTATCTAACGTAAAAGTGACATTGGTTGCCCGAATTGCGCTGCAAAAGAGAACTAGTTGATATCTAAACTATAACATATCTAGAATGGATCTAGTACGTGTCGTCTCTTGTGAATATCTTGAAGTTCGAATACGGCAGCTTATTTGTGATAAAAAAAGATGGTTCCACTTGACTGCGCCTATAGAAGCGTGAGATATAATAAGCAGACGTCGTTAGTTGCTATAGTTTGTGTATCACGTACTTAACGGGAGGGAGGAAAGGGAGAATAAAAAGGTTGGTAAGCTTTCCCTGAATCCACCGTGATATTTTCGTTTGACTCCATATACGTGGCTTTCAGGAGGATTTACTTAAGACTTAAGGATGTAAATATTAAATAAATCTATGCCCTAATTATTCAGTTGTTTTCCTAGTATGTTTGTTTATTATCACGTTTTGAAATGTACATAGATCTTAGACCATTTAGTAACTGGAGAGGTCATCGATGTCATTTTCTTTACGAAACAGTCTGCCAATTTTTGCAGGGGAGGGGACAACAAATGTATTGCTATTTCTATATGATTTGTACGTAACGTACAAAAAGCCATGTCAGTCCAAGTTTTTTGGCAGAGGGGTAAGCTCTTAATGGCCACTCCAGTTATTAAATGCTCTAAGACATAGATAGGTAACGGTAGAGGTAAGAGTAGAATATATCTTAGGTCACGACGCTTCAAACTGCACCCGCTTGAAAAATAAGAGATTTTTATTTCGAGCCGTGTCGCGCTCTACTGCGCTGTCGAGGAAATGCCTGTAATGAAACTACGTAATGAAATCATATAATAGTCCTATAAGCCCCAGACTTTTCCGGAAGCTTAGAAATGTTTAAAGACAACATTTTTTAAAGTTAATATTTATAAAGAATTGTTATCATATTTGTGATAAGTGTTGAATAAATAAAGATCTGATAAAAAAGTATTTGTCTACAACTCTACAGCAATGAAAAAACTTTGATTCGTTCATGGATATGATGGTCGTTTTTGTCTACGTGACAGCGTGATAAAACGGCGTCCGTCACTTTCTATCGCGGAGTTAAAAAGTGACAGTTATTACGTGGATAAATGTCCACATTTATCCACGTGATAACCGTAATTATCCATAATGCGACCCATAATACACCTGCTGGATAAGTTCAGCAAATATGTAAATATTTTGTTATCAGTTTATCACCCTCTCTAAAAAATTTAGTAACAAAAAGCTAACAATTCACTGGGAATCAATAACTACAGTTTACAATAACTGAATAACTGCACATGATAGTATTTACATGAAGCTTCGTTTATTTGCACCAATGCACTGTTATAAAAGTCAAAGAATTGCGTATACGATATTCACCGAGTAAAAAATAAAGTGTATTAAATTGAGCTATTTCAATGTCGCTGAAACAAAGCCAGCAGGAACTTTCAATAAACCCTAAGTGTGAATATAAAAGTCGTATAATAGCTCCTGCTGAGGGCGTTTACTGCCTCCACTTACAACCTCTAATGGATCATGTGCACTTTATTGTCGAAAATTGCATTTGCCGGATGAAATTCCTGGCACTTTATTTTATAGTGGGATACCAAGTCTGTATTTGCATTGTTCATTGGCGTTCAATTGTTTCTGGTTTTCTTTCGCGTTATTTTGGTTCAAAGATGTGAAAACCTAAATACACATTGTATTCAGCATTTAAGAGTCGTGATTTTTTTTTAAATTTTTTTTTGTTATTATTAAGGGCCATTTGCGGTGGCATATTTTTCTCGCACACCGTTCCTCATCTTGTTCTTCAGGCTCAAATCAGGCATCTGTTCTTCACAAGCAATGCATTCCATTCCCCTGAATCAGTGCTAAAGTAGCAAAAAGTAAGGAAGTTTCCCTGCATTGTACACCGGGGCCTTAAATACCGGGCTCGGTCTACCGTGTAATACCTATAGGATGGGTAGGTCAGTAAAGAAGGTTGCACATCGATCGCCATAATCCGCTTCGAATAATGTTTAGTGCTTAAGTACACGGGCGATCAGGTTTACTCAGGCGGAAGACCTTTACGCTGGATGCACAGTGCGCACCCTTAGTGTCCTACGTGTCGCGGCATTTACTTGGTAGGGTGCAAGCAGAGTACAGTCGCCATCAGATATATCGGAGCGGCCAAGGTGTTCACAATATCTGAACAAGCACTCTAACTCCTTGACAATAGAGGCGTGCTCAGATAGTTGTGAGCACCTTGGCTGCTCCGATATATTTTATGGCGACTGTACAATAGTGATACAAATTCGGAATGTTAGCGATTCTTGCCAGTATCGGTGGTATAAAACATGAACAAATATTGTGTTTTATACATATGTTGATGTTGTTGTTGATATGTTGGTAGGTACGTACTTTTCATGAAGAATACCAGCCATCGCCAGCAATATGCTGAGATGGGGCCATTTCGTGACACTTTATTTTTAACCGACTTCCAAATCTAAATTTTTTTTATTTTTTTTTATGTTTGTTACTCCATATCTCCGTCATTACTGGGCCGATTTTAAAAATTCTTTTTTTGATTGAATGTATATGCATACAGATTGGTCCCGTTTTTGTCAAAACCCAGTTCTGATGATGGGATCCATGAGGAATCGAGGGAACTCCTCAAATCTTAAAGGCATACATATAGTGATTTTTGAGTTTTTATCAACAAATCAAGCATATACACCCAAAAAAGTGACATTTGATGAAGTGGAACTGCTGATGATGATCAGAACGGAACTCTTTAACGACACATAGTTCACGGTTGGCGATTTGTCCTCTTCGTTATGTTTGTTAAGCAAGTTAAGTTTTTAAGCCACATTTTTGTCAAGCTCGAGTTCTGATGATGGGATCCATGAGGAATCAAGGGAACTCCTCAAATCTTAAAGGCATGCGTATAGAGATTTTTGTATTTACATCAGAAAATCAAGCATTTTCATTAAAAACTGTTGCATTTGATGAAGTGGAACTGCTGATGATGATCAGAACAGAACTCTTCAACGACGCATAGTTCACGGTTGGCGATTTGTCCTCGTCGTTATGTTTGTTAAGCAAGTTAAGTTTTTAAGCCACATTTTTGTCAAGCTCGAGTTCTGATGATGGGATCCATGAGGAATCAAGGGAACTCCTCAAATCTTAAAGGCATGCGTATAGAAATTTTTGTATTTACATCAGAAAATCAAGCATTTTCATTAAAAACTGTTGCATTTGATGAAGTGGAACTGCTGATGATGATCAGAACAGAACTCTTAAACGACGCATAGTTCACGTTTGGCGATTTTTCCTTTTCGTTATGTTCGTTAAGCAAGTTAAGTTTTTAAGCCACATTTTTGTCAAGCTCGAGTTCTGATAATGGGATCCATAAGGAATCGAGGGAACTCCTCAAATATTAAAGGCATACGTATAGATTTTTTTGTATTTTCATCATAAAATCAAGCATTTACATTAAAAACTGTCGCATTTGATGAAGTGGAACTGCTGATGATGACCAGAACAGAACTCTTCAATGACGCATGGTACACGTTTGGTGATTACGAATTTCGATTTTGACTTGGACTGGGACCCGGACTCGGACTCATACCCGGATCCGGTTCGGACCCGGACCTGGACTCGGATCCGGATTCGGACCCGGACTCGGAATCGGACTCGGACCCGGACCCGGATCCGGACTCGGACCCGGTCTCGGACCCTGACACGGACCCGGACTCGGACCCGGACTCGGACCCGGACTCGGACCCGGACTCGGACCCGGACTCGGCCCCGGACTCGGACCCGGACTCGGACCCGGACTCGGACCCGGACTCGGACCCGGTCTCGGACCCGGACCTTGACCCAGAATAACCACTATGATACCTTAACAATATAAACAACTATGATTGCCTACCATAAAATTAATGTAGGTATAAAGTACGATGATGCCAATCTTACTAGCCCCTCCCGCTTAAACTACGGCATGCGCCATTAAGTGGGTTAGGTTAGGTTTGAACTGCGATCCTCACAGAACCGAACAAAGATTAGGTTAGGTTAGAACTGCGAGCCTTACAGAAACGAAATCCTACTTGAAAAGTGGGTTTGATTAGGTTCGAACTGCGATCCGCACAGAACCGAACTGCTGTCTGAGGAGTGGGTTAGGTTAGGCTAGAACTACGACCCTCATGGCTCCTCTTCACGATGGGCCAACGCCGGCCACTCCAAGGGACGCATTTATGCGTTAGAGGGAGCAAGTGATATTGCTATCTCATTCTACCGCATGGCTGCGTCCCTTGGAGTGGGCGGCGTTGGCCCATCCTGTAGAGGAGCCATTATACAGAAGCGAAATGCTAGTAGAAAAGTGGGTGGTTTTACCTCCTTTTCTACATAGTGTACCATCTACAATAATCTTTCATCGGCCCCCGTGGAAGTCGGTTTTTTTTTCTTAAAAATTATTCACTATGTGTTTTCTATGTATATCTATTGTCTGTGTATTAACGAATAATAAACTATTCTATTCTAATACTGAACATACGCATTGTAAAATTAATCACATTTCCAATTCTGCATTGACATTATCTACTCGAAGCCTAATTTCAAATAAACTTGATTATTAGTGCAACATGGTGTGAAATAAATATAACTCTGATCTAACATTACATTGAGTTTTCGTTTGAAGAATAACCTTCTGCTAAATAATAGTGACAGAAGCCAAGGCTAAATTAGTGCTAAAGATTGTTGCTGTTTACTTATACCTAACCCCTAATTATTTAACAAACCTCCTAATCAATCCAAACGTATCGTAGCGGAACTAACCTCTGACTAAGCTGGGCTTCGCCGAAATTGGTCCTACATAATTTCACAGCTTACCCCTCGCTCGAGTCATTAAATTCACTAACAATTAGACCAAGGATATCAGAGGGATCTTCACATATCATTAACTTTTTACACCGAGACGCGTCCCTGACAAATTCCTTTTAAAACTGGCACCGGGCCAGTGTATAGGCATAGATACATTTGAACAAAGTTTTTGGATAATTTGCATGAGTGCTTATGGCCCCGTCCAGGGTTGCAGAAAGACAAACTGACCAAATATTGCTTGTTGATATGCAAAAAATCCTAAAAAGTAAAGTCTAGAACAACTTATTGTAGCAAATTAGTTTGCTGTAAGATGTCAAAATAAACTGTAAAAGTTTAACGCATCTTCCCATCCCCCCACGCCATATACAAGTGTACTTGTTTACGCATCTTGGTACTTACCTATTATTTTATAAAGAGTGCCTAAAAAATATTGCATTCCCGTTGCCAGAGAGGGTTTGGGATTATACTGAGCAACTTACTATGGGACCAACCCCGAAAACACGAAACAAAAACTTGGTTGGTTCATACATTTTGGCTGGTCCATTTTCTATAGGAGGGTAATTTTTTTTTTGCGATTTCGGGATTGGTCCCACAGTAAAAGTTACTCACTACTCACTATAATCCCAAAACCTCCCTGACACCGTGTATTGCTACAAACATAGAAACTCTACATATCCACCCCGAATTAGGTTGATCCATAACATGAGTGCTGGCAAGTTATTGAATTTTCCCATGCAAAATGACCTAGGAGTTACTAAAAGTAAATACGTAAACATCAAAACAAGCCCTGCTTTATGACAAGGCAAAGAAAAAGCTTCACTGTATCCTATTTTTATTATTGGCACGGAGCAGGAACTCGGGAAATCTTGGCAGGATTTCTTGGCAGAATCTTGTTATGTGTAGAATTTTTAATACGTAAGACCAATTTATTTGTGCGCCTTGGATAACTCGACACAGAAATAATGCTTGGCAAGGAGGCTTTTTCACATCTCGTCCGCAATTACGTGCTGTTCAAAAAAAATAATGTTCAGTTCACTAAACATTAACTCGTATTTAAGAGGAAATAATATGAACAAAATTAAATAATGCTTGCAGATTTTTTGAAATATTAACAAGAAAATTTTGCAGCCGTTGACAGTAAGGTGATTCATTTAATAACATTAATAACGAAACTATAGCAAAAATAAAAACTAAACTAAAACCATCTGTGGCGTCTGACATCTGTTCATCAAATCTTTCAGATACTGACCACGTGACATATAGGTACCTGCCTCATATTTGTCTCAATATCAGCATCGTAGCAGCGGTATTTTTCCGCCCTCCCGCTTATTGCAATTTATTAGCCGTCGACAGGGACAAACAGTGTCCTAATCGACATTTCAGATTTACGAGTTTCGACAGGCACGTCGGATTAAAAGGACAACAAGAGCGAAATATATGTCTTCATTCCGATGCGCCGGGCCCTGGCCGCCGACCTGTTCCCATTGGCTACGCGGCTGCAGTTCAACCACCGTAAATGTGACCGAAAGGGAGGCATACGCAAAATATTTATATAAAAGGTAAAAAGGATGTAAAGATCAGATTTATAAAATTCTAATGCGACTCTTGCTTTAGCTGAGTCTTGAGCATTCGGTAAACGCTTGGTAAGTAAGCTAAATTGAGTGACAGCCGAGACTGCCTTTTAGACAAAACATTTTATCTCGACTGTGAGTTCGTACGTGATAGGTATTACTTGTAAAGTTCAAGATCAACTCGGTATACAGTTTGGGGGTAGAGTCTGCGCGGAAAGAAAAGAGTCGTGGAATGTAATGAGCTCATACATTCTACGACTCTTCTCTTTCCCCACAGACTCTATTACAAAAAGTTGTATACGAATAAAAAAAAGTCGGCAACGCGCAAGTGACTTCAATTGATTTACAGGCGTTCAGATGCTACTGAAACCGCTTCATTAATCATAGGGTTCTTTGACACCGACGTAAGAGTATTAATTTGTCGGCCTGACGCTATGCATATAGTAAGCATTGTGAATAACACCTCTCAATGTGGAGCGAAAAATGAACTGAAATCCGGGGCTTATAATAGCCATTCAACCCGCTCAGACTAGGTAATATGTCTGTCCTTATCTCGCGGAATGCATTTGACAGAGAAAACGTATTCGAGGAAGCGGAATTTTCTACCGGTTGCAATTCAAAGCCTACTAGAATATATACGGTTTTGTTTTAAAAATCAATATAAAGGTAATATATTTTTGTTAAATAGGGATATTGTTCAAAACCACAAACATAGTTCACACAATAGCATAATAGAAATAGCAAGTAATTACTTTCACGCTTTATTGGTACCAAACTAACCTAAATTAATTGTTATAATTATGTAATTTACGTAGGTATTTATTTAGCCACATGGAAGACTACAGACCGCGTAGCCAAGATGCCAATCGCTTACGCTCCGTAGCGATCGAAACGCAACTGTCACTGTCACACTAATATGGAAGAGTGATAGAGAGACATAAAGCTTTTCGTTGTCGAAGCGATAGCGATTGTAACCTTGGCTAGACCAGCAGTTGCCTCCAGAAATTCGCGAATAAATTGACATGAGTTTGACTAATAAAATGATACCAGGAAGAGCAAAGAAAAAATAGTCAGGGGTATATGTCGATAAAATGATATCGATAAGTAAGATGCACTTACTACCCATGTGATAGTTACAAAGGGGTCACAAACAACTGCATCTCTATTATTGTCACAATTACGTCGTTAGCTGAACAAAACACTTGACCTGTTTCCAGAGAATTATTAGTGAACTATAGGCACTATAGCTATATTTTTAGCCGGCTAAGGACCGTCCGTTTAATTATCCGCATTCCGGCTGGACAAATTGTTCGGCGAGCTCGGATATTAATTTCGATACATTGTCTCTGGCCAGCCCGACGACGATTATTTCCAGCCAGCTGCAATATCGTGGGAACGTCAACGTTAGCATAGAAATAAGATTCTTACACACTCCACGTATATAAAATAAATATTTTGGCAAAGATTTAATTTTTGGTACAAGCTTTTATCGCTGACTGTATTTTTCTTACCTGAGGCAACTAATACTCATCGAGACAATTTCTAACAACTCCATACACAATTAGTTTGCGTTGTTTTATCATTTGACCAGTGCCCTGTTTATCAAAAGCTTGTAACTTGTAATATACCTATACGTGGAAGTCCCTTTTTGTCAGCTTTTGTTAGAAAGGGACTTCGACTTGTATAACAAGTTACAAGCTTATGATAAACAGGGCACAGGTCCATGACATCATAATTTTGCATTGCGTACACGTTGACAGCTGACAGATGATCAAAAACAAATCCAGAATAAAATCATAACCAGTTATTACAATCAGAACACGCCTCCAGTCTTGGACTATAAGGGCTATATATGCTTCAACTTTTTACACTATGATAAAGAACATTTACAAAGATCAACATCATAACTTTAGCATAGAAATAAGATGTGTTTTACGTGGAACGAATTAAAGCTCGCGAATCATGGACTCCGCGCGGAAGCGAGATATGTTTTAGATAAAGATTATTTACACAGTGTCTTATTTTACAAATCCAATTTCCGCGTGAATACACGGGCCGGTTGTAAATAACGCAGACAAAGCTCGAGTCTCCGTTCGATACATTATGCAGACCACGCTTCGCTGCGCCGCGCAATGAGCTTTGTAAATATACCAGGCACATCTGAAACGCCGCTTGTTTTTTCAGCGAATCGACTATAGTTTTCTGACTTTCAGATACGTTTTAAAAGTTGCCGTCATAAAATCATTTAGGTACTTTAAAAATGGAAGCATTTCATTCCGGAAAAATGGCAATGCAAATTATGTTTCGTTTTTAACCGACTTCCAAATCCCAAAGGAGGAGGTTATCAATTCGGTTGTATGTTTTTTATTTTTTTTATTTTTTTTATTTTTTATGTTTGTTACTCCATATCTCCGTCATTACTGGACCGATTTTGAAAATTATTTTTTTGATTGAATGTATATGCATACAGATTGGTCCCGTTTCTGTCAAAACCCAGTTCTGATGATGGGTTCCATGAGGAATCGAGGGAACTCCTCAAATCTTAAAGGCATACATATAGTGATTTTTGGGTTTTTATCATCAAATCAAGCATATACATCCAAAAGAGTGACATTTGATGAAGTGGAACTGCTGATGATGATCAGAACGGAACTCCTCAACGACGCATAGTTCACGGTTGGCGATTTGTCCTCTTCGTTATGTTTGTTAAGCAAGTTCAGTTTTTAATGCACATTTTTGTCAAGCTCGAGTTCTGATGATGGGATCCATGAGGAATCGAGAGAACTCCTCAAATCTTAAAGGCATGCGTATAGAGACTTTTGTATTTACATCAGAAAATTAAGCATTTTCATTAAAAACTGTCGCATTTGATGAAGTGGAACTGCTGATGATGATCAGAACAGAACTCTTCAACGACGCATAGTTCACGTTTCGAGATTTTTCCTCTTCGTTATGTTTGTTAAGCAAGTTAAGTTTTTAATGCACATTTTTGTCAAGCTCGAGTTCTGATGATGGGATCCATAAGGAATCGAGGGAACTCCTCAAATATTAAAGGCATGCGTATAGAGATTTTTGTATTTACCTCAGAAAATTAAGCATTTTCATTAAAAACGGTCGCATTTGATGAAGTGGAACTGCTGATGATGATCAGAACAGAATTCTTCAACGACGCATAGTTCACTTTTGACGATTTTTCCTCTTCGTTATGTTTGTTAAGCAAGTTAAGTTTTTAAGCCACATTTTTGTCAAGCTCGAGTTCTGATGATGGGATCCATAAGGAATCGAGGGAACTCCTCAAATATTAAAGGCATACGCATAGATTTTTTTGTATTTTCATCATAAAATCAAGCATTTACATTAAAAACTGTCGCATTTGATGAAATGGAACTGCTGATGATGACCAGAATAAAACTCTTCAACAACGCATAGTACACATTTGGTGATTACGAATTTCGATTTTGACTTGGACTGGGTCCCGGACTCGGACCCAGAACCGGACTCATACCCGGATCCGGTTCGGACCCGGACCTGGACCTGGACTCGAACCCGGGCTCGGACCCGGACTCGGACCTTGACCCGGAAAACCACTATGATACCTTAACTAAATAAACCACTATGATTACCTACCATAAAATGTGTAAGTATATAAGTATGATGATGCCAATCTTACTAGCCCCTCCCGCTTAAACCCCCGTACACCGCACCGCATGCGCCGTTAAGTGGGTTAGGTTAGGTTTGAACTGCGATCCTCACAGAACCGAACTGCTATCAGAGAAGTGGGTTAGGTTAGGCTAGAACTACGACCCTTACAGAAGCGAAATGCTAGTAGAAAAGTGGGTGGTTTTACCTCCTTTTCTACATAGTGTACCATCTACAATAATCTTTCACCGGCCCCCATAGAAGTCGGTTTTTTTTTCTTAAAAATTATTCTGTTTGCGGTTGGCGTTAATGCCAAACATAGCACACACACACATTAGGTCAAGAAATGAATGCTCAAAAAACGTTGTAGAGGGAAATGCTAGGAACACAATTTTTGACTCCGTAACTTTGTTTGGACTAGTTAGGAGGTGAACATATCAAAAGTCCCCGGCTGTAGCCCCGCTGCTGGGGGGTAGAGGGGGGTAAGAAGGTCGAATTTTTCGGTTTTTCATTGATATCTTGGAAACTTTGCGTCTTAGCGACATGACTACTAAGACAAACCGAAAGCTGATAAAATTAGTTACAAGTTTTATCCTGTCAAGTTTTTCGATATCATGAATAGTTTTTGAGATACCCGCTCTTGAAAGTTTATTTAGGGATTTTAATTTTATCTTGATATCTACGTCAGTGAAGCTGTTAGGCCATGTTTGGTATCATTTTCGTATAAATCGGGAGTGCTGAATTCATTTATGGTATCACATTGACACCATTCCGAAGTAAAACCAAAATTTAAAAATAAATATTTTTTTAAATCCCTCTTCACGCTTAAACCGCTGAACCAATTTCGTTGAAATTTGGTATAGAAATAGTTTAAATCTCGACACACGACATAGGATAGTTTTTATAACCAAAAGCATCTTTTGAGGGTGTGAAAAGTGGGGTGGAAGTTTGTATGGGGAGTCAATAACCGCTGAACCGGTTTAGATGAAATTTAGAACGGAATACATCTGTGATTTAGATGAAAGTGATACCAAACATGACTTCAAACCTTACCTTGAGCAGTATTAACCTCAGGAATTCAGTTTCGTCGACGATGTTGAATTCCCCCCATACTCCATTTCACAACTTTAAAGGATGATTATTGAGATAAAAAGTATCTTATGTCCTGTCTTGGGACTCGAAATATCTGTATACCAAATTTCAATTAAATCGGTTGAGCGGTTTAAGCGTGAAGAGGAATTTAAAAAAAAAGGTATTTGTTTAAAGTTTATATGTTTTTTCTTAGGAATGGTGTCAATGTGATACCAAAACTGAATTCAGCACCCCCGATTTATACGAAAATGATACCAAACACGGTCTAGCAGCGTCACTAATGTAGATATCAAGATAAAATTGAAAGCCCTAAATAAACTTTCAAGAGCGGATATCTCAAAAACTATTCAAGATATCGAAAAACTTGACTGAATAAAACTTGTAACAAATTTTATCAGCTTTTGGTTTGTCTTAGTAGTCATGTCGCTAAGACGCAAAATTTCCAAGATATAAGTGAAAAACCGAAAAATGAGACCTTCTTTCCCCCCTCTACCCCCCAGCACCGGGGCTACGGCCGGGGACTTTTGATATGTTCACCTTCTAACTAGTCCAAACAAAGTTACGTAGTCAAAAATTGTGTTCCTAGCATTTCCCTCTATAACTTCTTATTGCTTGGCCTACATAGGCTTTCTTGACCATGTCACAGAATAAATAATAGTACTAAGTACAGAAGACTCACTCTCTAACAAAACGCGTCTGTTACGATCAGCACAGATATGGCCGCTAGGTGGCGACAGCGCCACGCGCGGCTTATGGCAAACCCCAAAATTGGGGCCGAACGGATGTACTTTTAGCTACCTGTAGCAAAGCGACGAAATCGCGGAGTGAGACACGCCTGACCATGTATGAACTTTGTCAATATATTACCAAAATCAAAATATATTTATCTTCTAAATGAAATTACAGTTCATAACTCTCAGGTATTTTTTTACCGGAAAAGTGGCGTGTGCAAACAATATATCTTATTGAATGAATGAATGAAAATCTTTATTTCAGGCAACTAGTGGCCCATACATAAATACCTTAAAACTAGCATACATATTATAAAAATATATTTTAAAACTAAACACTACAAATCACATTATGGCTGCGATGCATTACGCAACCCCGCAGTGTCAGGGAGCCGGCCGCGGAACCGCCGAAACTTGACACCCTTCGGCCAAAACTCCTCCTTGGTGAAGGTCGCTAGATGATCAGTCGGAACGCTCACCACAAACGAATTAAAATTCGCACTGTGTCGAGATTCCAACTTCGCGACCCTCAGGATGAATCCGGTCTTCGTTTTCACATACTTTACGATGTCGTCGACCTTCGTAAGGTAATGTAGACGGGACACATACAGCAGCGTCGACGGTGTTGCAGGACGCAGCAGATGGTTGGGTCCAGTCGGTGCGGTACCGCACTGATTCTGACGAGCCGGTGTTATTGTTCTTCCGACAGCCGTTGGTGGTATCGCTATACGTTTTCTATACCATTAATCCCGAAAAATTGCAATGATATCTTAACAACGCGAGGGGATTCCCCTAAGTTGCAAAAAACGTTCGAAAAAATCTTATCTCGAATAAGGTAGCTAATGTTGATCTGTAGGAGCCATGGAGACACTCTCAACGCTTGCTACGTTCGGGCGAATTGATTGCTTGTCCAGACTAGTTTTGTAGTGGTCTCTGATTGATCAGAGTTGTTATAGAACTCGAGGCCACTTTACAATGGTTCGGGCTAGAATTCGTCTCGTTCAGACTCGCGCCAGTATGAACAATACGCAGTCTGATGGGTGCGGCGAGGTAAGTAGGCGACTAGGCACGTATGTCTCGCTTCACATGCACTCCTTATCGCGACGGACAAAGGATCTTTTTCATTTCGCCTTTGTCCTGAGGTTTTGCCGACTCGTCTCTAAGGGCGCCCACATAGTGGAAAAGTCACGTGATTTAGAGACGACAAAAATGTTATTTTGCCGGCCGCGTGTGCGCGTTACTTGTGGGTTTGCGTGACATATTTTCCTAGTGTCGAGGATGACAAATGGGATGATAAATCACAGCGAAACGAGCTTTTCTTTTAAAAGTTTTTTTATATGTCTACGTATACTCATACGTGAGGAAGTTTTTGTGTTCTCTGACTTTCTCATTTGTTACAAGGCGGTTTACGAGGTACAGTTATATGTACATGCCTATAGTTACCTAATAGGTAGGCTATATACCTATATATAAAGAGAATTGAACATTTTACAAAAGTACAGTCGTTATATGAAACTTTTACTGAACGGCTATGCGCTCATATTTGTTCTTCGTAAAAATCGTTCTTAGGTATCATTAAAATATTGTACTTCTAATACTATAAATAGAAAAGTTAGTAGAATAAGTGAACGAACACAAAAGGGGGGATAGAAAAATACTGATTTCCGCCGGCGACGGATCTAAGTAGTCCGGCGCCGAACCTAACTCCCTCGTGTAGACTGCAGTAGAATGATCACGTAGGTACCCATGCATTGCAGGCCCTTAGTCCAATCCGATTCGGAAAATTTTCTTAAAAAGATTATGGAGACTTTTGTTAAGTATGAACCGATGCTCAGCACAACTAGTGTTTAAATATGGAGACCTAGACTCTCCATAACATATCGCGAGAGTGATTAAATACGTGCTTTAAACCGTAATATTAGCTTAACCTAAGTATGATTTATGACAACTTCAATACGATATATTGCAATAGGTATTATTATTTGTATGTCTTTTCCATATCTCGGGACAAACTTTTCTTGGTCTAACTCTATGTAGTTATACCAGAATATATATATTTTTCAGAACTCCGTGTCATAAAAGAAGTATATTGTCATTTGTAGCCTTTTTCGTTGTAGAATGAAGTTGTCATTACAATTCTTTTTAAAGTTGACAGGCAGAAAATGTCATTTAAAGCAATAAGTGAACAAATAGCGTATTTAGCGATGAAATGTTAATTGGAGATATTTATTACATAGGGTCAAAGTAAAGAGCAATTCAACTTGAAGCTATAACGTATAACCAGGTCTAAAATGTTCCGGGAGTCATGCCAACGCGGATTCTTAACTGTGTTCTATAGCTGCGGCTCTAAACCATTGGACTTATGGGAAGTTCATATGAAGAATCATAGAGTTATATATTTGACAGAGGGAATGTCACTGAAGACAAACTGTGACACTGCAATGGCGGACGGTTTGAAAGTGTGCGTGTAGACGAGTGATACCATGTAACACAAATTCTCCCCTAGTGGTGAAACAATTATTTTCAATATCGTCCTTGTTTTCAAATATTAAAATAGGACAGTTTTACGTCAGACAATAAAAAAGTGTGTACCTAACTGATTTTATAGGTCTTGAAAATGCGCATTGTTGCACAATATTATTTTCAATACCTAATGATATTTAACTTGTAACATATCTGGTTTTAAACAAAAAATAAACATAAGGTATATGTACTAGTGCTCGACATGTTAATTCCCAATAGATGTCACCTTGCTGTCACCTTTATTGACAATGACTTAAGTTTCAAAATAACATGTACTGGACTGGGACCGCGTCGAGCACCATGGGTATGCTTACCTTACATAACAAATAAACGTTAGCTATCAAACATTATTCATGTAAACGTCTTTAATCTCCTTTTTATCGGGAAATTACCATACCGACCTAGTTTGAAATGCAAAATCAATAATTTAGCTATTTACCTAAATATCCTAAATGATCTCTTATATACATAATGATTTAATAAGAAGGGCATCATTTACCCTACTTTCGGGAAATTACCCTATTCAACTTACTGGTCACACTCCTGTTTCGCATTTATAAACAATGAAATATGGAGATTTTACGTACTATACCATGATAATTGATAAAATTAGCTATGAAAAGTGATTCCCTCACTTTTTTTCTTTCGATCGGTACAATTCTTGCAGGATTTAACTACGCATGCCGGCATATTTTACATTTTTCTTGGACAAATTTGCTTCACTGACGTTTCGATCCGTCTGACGGCAAATTGGTGGATGAGGCCATTGTGATAACTGTCAATGTGTGTGTGTCACGCGTAAATACTAGGAAAGTGGTGGATGATGGAATCACAGTTTTTGTCTTAGCAAAACTACGTCCGTAGTATTCTAGGTCCATGTGAAGAATGGTCATATTGCAAGGCTAATGGACCCTGATATTAAGTCCACGGTGCTGGATATAAGAGGAACTAATGTAAGCACAGCGTATATAACATGTCCAAGTAATAACAGAACTCTTGGAATATCAATGCCGTTTATGATCATGGTGGTAAAGAATTTGAAAAAATATTTCACTTTTGAGGTGACCATTTTGGACGAAGGTGGGGTAAGAAGAAGATTCCGGGTATCTAACTTTCAAAGTACTACACAGATCTTGCCCATGTCTACCGCTATGCCTATCGGTCTCGCTGACGGTTGGAACCAGATCCAGTTCAACCTATCTGAATTCACCCGTCGTGCATATAACAAGACTTTTATCGAAGTACAAAACATTAAAGTGAACGCCAATATACGTCTCAGGAGAATTTACTTCGCTGAAAGGTTGACTCTTGATGAAGATTTGCCTGCTGAATACAGGATTTTTCTTCCCCTACCTAGTAGAGTAGGTAAAAACAAAAAGGCTGGAGAAGGAAGTAAAACTACGGTAATTAAGCCTGCACCATCTAAAGAGATAGAGACATCTCAAACAAAGTTAAAAACAACTTCTCAAGTCAGTATTGTGCAGCTACCTCCAGCGGTACCTCCTGAAGCAGGTCCCGTGGAAGGTGGTGAGCCACCAGATACGGTTCAGGCTGAGAAAACTCCTGAGGCTGCTGCAGAGGAGGTTGAAGCCCCTGCTCAAGAAGGCGAAGCTGCTCCGGAAGAAGTTGAAGCACCTGTGGAGGAATCGGCCCCTACTGAAGGTGAGGCTGCTGCAGAGGCCGAAGGGGTACAACTTGGATCAGCCACAGAAGTACAACCTGAAGCAGCCGCAGAAACGCAGCCTGAGACACCTGTAGCCCAAGAACCGGCAGCAGACTCTCCGGCCGAGGCAGCTCCAGACGCTCCGGCCGAGGCAGCTCCAGCCCCGGCGGACTAAGGGTCGGTTGCACCAAACTGTTCCTATCGTTAAAGAGTTCGCTAAAATTTTATGTATGGAAAGTTTCATAGTAAAACGCCGGGGCGCGCCGGCTGACTTTGATCAGTCTGTCAAATGTGGTTGGTGCAACTGGCCCTAAGAGTAACTTCACTAGTGGTACAGTCACCATCAAACGTACCTTACACATTTTTATTTCTAACCACTTTGAACGTCACTATTCATATATTTGGTGTTGAGTGTACATAGATGTATATCTATACTTACATATCTTATATAAGATATAGAAGTATATAACTTCGAATGGTTAATTACTGATTACATATAGGTAGATAGATTGATTAATTTCCTAAGAAAATGTTATGTTTCAGTTAGTTATTAAATATAATTTTAATATTAAAAGTATTTCATTTACGTGTAGGTAACTGTACATTGTATGTATTGTTTGTACAGTTGCCATAAGATATATCGAAGCTGTCGACGTGCTCAATAATATCTAAACACACACTAACGCCTTGGCGATAGAAGCGTGTTCAGTTATTTTCGAGCACCTTTGTCTCTCCGATATATCTGATGGCGACTGTACTATCGAAATAAATGTATAAATAACGTGGAGGTACAATAATATAGAGATGGAATGGGGGAGGGCGAAGATGACCGAACGAAATGCGCTTATGGAACTTTCAGTATGAGTAACAGAGAAAGCGCTATTATGGTTTGTCCTTATCTTATAGTCTCACTTTTCCTTTTTGCGTATTTCTAAAAAGTCCTGTGACCACAGATTATATAATCTGTGACGTAGAATATTTTTGTTGCCCGCAGTTAAAGGTTATCTATCTTCTATAGTTCTTCATTTTACATATTTTTTCTGCTAGCTCTAATTTATTTAATTTTAATATTAATTTAATTTTATAAGAAGAAGATTGTAATTATTGTTAATTTACTTTTTATTCGTGTTAATAAAAGCACTTTATTTGCACTTTATACCCAAATAGATAAATCAAATAACAACTGACAAGGAACCAAATTACGTAGGTTGCATTTGATATGTTGTCAGAAATGTTAAAATGTGTTTTTAATTTTGTCGCATTGCGTATGTTCTGTAGGTTCCCTCACGGGCTCACGCGTATGGCACGTCTATATAAAATTATAAATTCTAGGTCTATAACTACACCTTATAAAACAAAGTCCCCCGCCGCGTCTGACTGTTTGTATGTTTGTTCGCGATAAACTCAAAAACTACTGAAGGGATTTTCATGCGGTTTTCACCTATCAATAGAGTGATTCTTGAGAATGGTATAGGTGTATAATTTGTTAATCCGTGCGAAGCCGGGGCTGGTCGCTAGTGATAAATAATGATGATGAGTGTTATAGTTTGTCAAAGGACTGTCTTAGACACAGAGAGTATCATACATACTATCTTTGTCTTACACTAGTACTAGCACCCAAAAGAAAAGGATAAGTGTAGTTTTTTTTGTTCTTATTTACTTACGAAGGATTGACCAACTATATTTTATAATGCTACAACCTATTTAAGTCATTGGCAGTGTAAACACATGACTGGCCGGATGCGTCAAGTTTGTCAAACAAGTGTCACAAGGTACGTGACCTGCCAATTGATATATTTGACGATTTGATTGATATTATTTTTGTTTATAATGTTTAAAAATACTTTTCAGAGCGGGCTATTATCAATATTTTACAGTTGTGGATCTAATCCTCTCGCGATATGGGACAGCGAAGTCCAGAATGGGCACATCAAACGGCTCACCGACAAAGAAGTCAATTCCATTGTCCTCGAAATCGTAAGCACAAACGTTGCAACTACTTACATCACTTGCCCAAAGAACAACCATGTTTTGGGAATTAAACTACCTTTTCTCGTCATAATAGTGAAAAATCTAAAACGGTATTTCTCTTTCGAAATAACTGTTCTCGATGACAACAATATGCGGCGACGGTTCAGAATATCTAATTTCCAGTCGACTACAAAAATCAAACCGTTTTGTACGAGCATGCCTATCGGACTGTCGGGGGGATGGAACCAGATACAGTTTAATTTGGCAGACTTTACAAAAAGAGCGTATGGCACGCAGTTTATTGAAACGCTCCGTGTCCAAGTACATGCCAATGCTCGATTGCGTAGGATCTATTTCAGCGACCGCTTGTATACTGAAGAAGAGTTGCCACAGGAATACAAACTGTACTTGCCGCTAGAGAGGAAACAGAAGAAAGATAAAAAAGACGCGAAAGAAGCGGCGGCTCCGGCTCCTGCCGCAGCCCCTGTCGTGGCCGATGCCGCAGCTCCTGACGTGGCCCCTGCCGCCGCCCCTGCTCCTGTCTCTGCCCCGGCTGAAGTTGCACCAATCCCCGAAGCGCCTACACCTGAACCTGAAGAGCTTAAATCTGAAGCTCCTCCTACACCGACCGAAACGCTGCCTGAAGGTGAAGCAGAGCCGCCAGCCGGGGCCGAGGCTGCGGAATCAGAGCCCGCCGAGGGACCGGCAGAGACCCCAGCAGAGACCGCTCTGGAATCTACTGCGGGAACACCTTCCGAGCCCGCTTCAGAGCCTGCCGATGTAACAGAAGGAGAGGAATCTGCTGCCGCGACTCCTGCTGCTGAGACCCCTGCCGCTAAGACCCCTGCCGCTGAGACTCCTGCTGCTGAGACCCCTGCCCCAGAGGATTAAAAGCTGCGTAGTACATATTATTTTTTATATAGTTATTTAATCAATAAAAGGGTAAAGAGTTACAAGGTTTTGTATAGTTTATTCTGTCCCAGTGCCACCCAGTACTGTATTTGTTAACAAATGAGTCGCTTAACTTCAAACTCGGGTAAATCCATTTGTCAGATTATGCGATAATGGTATTAAGAAAAGGTAATAGGGTATATATTTGCGGTAAGAGTCGAATGGATTTACCAGAGTTTGAAGTTAAGCTACACAAATGTGATGACAGTAGTGCAATCGGCTGTAAATAAATTGTGTCTAATCCTTGTTCGCTCTCATCGAACCAAAAAATACTAGGTACCGGGTGTGGCCTGTAATATGAGCAAAAAATTAAACTGTAGGCTGTCCTCCTCATACTGACCAACATTTGTTCAGCTACTTTTAAAAATAACTTGTGGTTTGATTTTTAATACACTTTAAAGTTTATTCTAAGATGCAATGTATTTCGAATTTGGTTATGTTTAAGGCGTGACAAGCAACGTCAATCACAATGATATGGCGTGGCGATGACGTCCATTGAAGATAATATTTATTTAGTATGAAAAATAGGGAGTCTAAATACTTCATAATTTTTAAAAGTTGTTGAACAAAAGTGTCACCCTCTGAGGAGTACAATCTATGTTTTAATTATTTGCTCGTGTTACAGGCCACACCCGGTATATATGACTGAAAACTAGACTGCAGAAATTTATTAAAAAACGCTTAATTTAAACTTAACTAACAACACTGACATAGATTGGTTATAAAGCGTTCCAGAAATGGTCTCCACTCAGCTTCATCTCAAGAAACCTTTTGAGGTCCCCTTGGCGGACTGGACTTCATATTTGTCATTCTTCTACAAAGATCACTTTGTAGAAAGTTAACTTCACATATGTGAAGTTCACAAAGGGCAAAAACAACATTATTTTTGGTGCGAAAGCAATAATTTGTTAATCTCCAATAAAAAATTGGGGCCATTTTCCAGCGCGAGTGGCGTCCCATTCAATATGCAAAAGCGGGTCATAAAATTGCACCATCGTCGGTTGTAGCCGTCTCTTTAATAGTTTATGCTCTGGTCTATGGCGCGAAATTCCGCCCATTATTTAGGGTTGTGCCCGTCAAACGGACTGTACGAACGTCGAGAGATTTATCGTCGGTGGCTTGCACTACCGTTCACTGTTCCACTCACTTATTTAATTTAATTTTCCAGTTTGCTTTGATTATATTTACTTTTATGGCGTACGTGATTTTGTTATTTCCATACTAAATACTCCATCTATACAGTTATCTGTACCTAAACTACATAGACTGAGGATTGGACACAATTTAGTTAGGAGGCCAATTTGAATCTACATTTCATTTTGTTATCATTCGCCCGTGCATCACGCTCGGCTATCATGCCAATACATTGTAAGTACAAGTACGAATGAATTGCGCATGCGTGAATAATAGCAAAATGACATAATTTTGATATTGGAATGTAAGTTCGAATTTGCCTCCAGGATATTAAATTTACATCCATTGTTGACTTGCTTTTTAACAGGGCACTCACGCTCGTTGGCTAATAAATACGAGTAGATATTGATATTATGAACATTTACAGTATGCAACAGACGTAGTAGAGAAACTGTCTTCAATGACAACAATTCAATCTGAATTCAATTAAAATCAGAATTGATTATACTGATTTGATTGAATATTGATTTAGTGGTACACTTGTAGGTTCACTTTTGATTACATTTCAATGCGTCGACAGCACTTTTGAGATTAGTTTACACTTTGAGCACTTCGGTTGACAACATAAATTTTTGAGATGCATTGGGGTAACATCGAAAGCGGGATAATTTTGAAAATCGCTAATATTTTCTAAACTTCTTTGGCAACATTTACGCTACTGCACACTTATCAACGTAACTCGTTTTCTGTTGCTACAGTAGGTACAGAGATTCTAGTTTAGTAGATATTTACAATTTTTTTTAATTATCCCGAAATTGAAGTAATCTAATGCACCTTATAATAATGTCCACCTTATTGCAAAGTAATAAAGTCCAATAATGGAAACGTGTCTTAAGCCTTTATAAGGCAGAGGGAACATATTTCCCACCTGGTTTCGAACTTTATTTCATAGTGATAGGATTCAATTTTGCATAATTTCTGACACCCTTATGCCTTACAAAAGGGTTAAGTGTTTATTGTAGGCAAGTACCTTCAACATGGATAGAACAATAAATAAGCCCGTTTTACAAATGTTGTTTCAACTACGCTCAGTCATGAATATAGGCTTTATGTTAATTAAACTCAGTATAAATTAAACTAATTCAGTCGAATTGAAGACAGCACATTGCCCTTCGAGCTTAGGGACAGATGTCTTTACTGAATAAATTAATTTTGAAGATATTGACTCTATACTTTAAACCTAACCTCTTCAGTTTGCAAAGTAATTGGAATTTGGACTATATTTCCAATTGCGTAAGTTTGTCGTTTCAAATATACAGTAAATTAAGATACGAGGTTCACGAATATAGTTGTTATTCTGCTTAATCCTCTCTAAGTACTTGTCTTGTCTTTCAGTTGACATCGCTGAAATATTCACAACTACCTTTGGCAGTGAAATATGATGTACGATTTGCTTTCGACAACAGAAATAAGTACAAGGTTCCAGTGTATAAATAATAAAAGAGGTAAATACAATTGGTTCGTTGACATTATTACCAATTTCTACAGGACAGACTGTATAGTATAAAACTTGAGAAAAAAATATATTTGCTTTTTGTTTTCCTTCTTTTATGCTTCAATTTTGTTTCATATTAGTTATGTCATGCTGCAACGTTAACGCTTGGCACGAATCGAAGGATTTGAAGATTCCTACTTGAGCATATGACAGCGAGTCCTTCAGTTACAGAGAAGAAAATACCTGAAACAAAGAAATGTGAAGTTAATCATACGGTAATCAATTGCAGGAAATTTGCACGTTGGACTTTTTTTTAGTTAAATGGATCTAACATACGGTCGGATGGAAGGACGGACGGACGGAATGATGACGCAACAATAAGGTTGACTGTTAGAAAATGCTTTTGGCATTAAGTCCGCCTTTTGTACGATAAGTTTTCTTTTGTGCGATAAGGTTTAAATAAATAAATAAGTGTTCTGTATTTACCAGAACAGAATGCAATGGTTACAGTAGCCTTTTTTTACGTTGGGGAAATGCGTTTACGCATGCCACCTGGTCCGGCGGAACCAGGGGGGATGACGGACTAACCAGTGAAGGACTACCGTCTAAAACCACCAACGAGTGCCGGCTCCGCCTCATGGCTCCTCTACACGATGGGCCAACGCCGGCCACTCCAAGGGACGCAGCCATGCGGTAGAATGAGATAACAATGTCACTTGCTCCTTCTAACGCATAAATACGTCCCTTGGATTGGCCAGCGTTGGTCCATCGTGTAGAGGAGCCATCAGGTAGGGTGCCGCAGGGTCGCTATCAGCATTCGACCACGCGGTTACAGTAGCCTATATCACCTATACATCGCGTACATCGCTGCACTGCCCGATTCGAACTCGATACGTCAATTAACTGACGCATTTTGTTTAACTTTAAGATACAACATTAAGTTGTGCAACTTTATGATACGTCAATTAACTGACGCATTTTAAACTACGAATCGGGCCGTAAGTAAATAGGCTCACGTTTCATAATAAATATAATATTTCGTAAAAAAAACAACTATTTCCAGTATACCAGTAAACAACAACAAACTAAATTGAATAATCATATTGAAATGTCCGCCACGAGGCTCGTCAAATCTCAGCGACTGTGTCCTTTTTATTACACGGAATAAGAGAAGGAATAACATCATAAATATCTGAACATAATTTAATATTTAATGCCGACCCCTGTCCGCAAATGTGAAAGAGAATAAGAAATGTACTAACAGCAGAACGCTGACCATTTGTAGACGTTATTGAGTTGGAATAAGGTTTGTAATTGATCAGCTAAGTTACAATATAATACCTATTATTATACAGGGTGATTCCGGGGTCGTGGAGCAAGCGATCAAGGCATGATACACAAGCCCATACTGAACAACTTTTACTATGGGACCAACTCCGAAATCGCGAAAAAAAAATTGGTAGTTTCATACATTTCGGCCGATCACTGTATTATGCCTTGATCGCTGGCTTTACTATGGGACCAAATCCGAAATCGCGAAAAAAAACTGGCCTTCCCATAGAACACGACAACATGTGATCGGCCGAAATGTATGAAACTACCAATTTTTTTTTTCGCGATTTCGGAGTTGGTCCCATAGTAAAAGTTGTTCAGTATGGGCTTGTGTATCATGCCTTGATCGCTTGCTCCACGACCCCGGAATCACCCTGTATATGGGAAAAAGAGTATATAGATTCCTTTTTAGCCCAAGAAAACCGGAATATTACAATGTATTCTGCTAACATTGAATGTGTAGTTTAAGAAAAAGTCTTTGAAGTGCTCAAGACACTGATTTAAAATTTACGTATAAAGGAAAAGAAATACATTCGAAACAGGAATATTTCATAGCGTTTTAGAGATGACATTTTAAAAGCATGTATTGATAAGTTTTTGATATTAGATAAATCTGGGGTTGCTACTTATACTGCATGATATTAATGATAATTAATAATTATGACGTTTGCAATGGCATACCATCACAGCATTCATTAATATACACTATTGTTAGCCACGAAATATTCATAACTCCATAAGTAAGGTATCAAATCAAAACAATACTGAATAGGGGATTAATTTACGGTAACTCGGTTAACCAGGCCAGAGTGTCTAATCCAAATGGTGTGATTTATATTCTGGTCGCTATATCGTTATATTCAAAACACATGATCTCGCCATATTCGTTCAACATAAGCGCGGTAATAAGTTAGCGGCGTGGCGAGTGATAAATCACGAACCATAGTGACGTTTGGCCGGCGGCGCAAGCAGCAAGCAGGAGGCGGAAAATCCTGCCTTTAGTTGGTTGGCGATTGCAACAACGTTAAGGATGACTCACGTTACACCGGGCCGTGTCCGGGCCGGATCTTCCGGCGCATCGTTTTCTATGGAAAGCATCACGTGATCCCCTGTCATGTCATAGAAAAGTAAGCACCGGAAGTTCCAGCCCGGATACGGTCCGGTCTAACGTGAGTCATCATTACTGTTGCAGCGTTTCTACAGCAGCGTGGTCTCGGGGGATGTCACTGTCGATTTCCTTGAAAAAATGTGTTGACGTTCGTTGCCGCCTTACAGCGATGCTTTCAATCCGTCACTCATTTTGTTAAGGTGATTGACAGTGTACTGCCTACGTTAATGCTGCAGCAGTAATGTTGCAACAGCAACGCTGATGTGGTTGCCATTCGAAAGTCGCCCCCTTCAACCTTTAATCGCTGAACGTCGTAATATGCGAGTATTTAGAGGTGTTTTAAGTGACGTACCTACGATTAAAACGTTGTTTCTATGATCTTTTGTTGGTTAGTGGGCAACAAAATTTAGGTAAGCTTATTATATTATAGAGTATTGTATGTGCATAGTTGATTCATACACATATTATCGGACTGGATAGTGAGTGTTGGGTGATTGCTGAGGTGACGAAAGACAGACGAGAATGGAAGAGAAAAACATGTCGTGCCGACCCCACATAACGTGGGATAAGGGTAGGGAAAAGAAGGAGAAGATTATCAGGCCGGATATTATAGTTCATAACTTGGGCCAGACCCTTAAGGCTACGCGAACAGTCCGCTGCGTCGGCTTTTCATAATACAACTTTAATTTACTGCTGCATTTTAAGTTATGGCCAAAATTAGTTGAAATATAAAAGAGCGTGTTTCGCAATAAGGTAATATTTAAAACGACGGTGGTTTTGTTGTGTTTATTAAATGCGTTTTAACATGAAAATAGTATGTAATAGACACTGCTTTTATGTTATTTGCATAAAATCAACATTAATTTCTAACATTGTAGGCGGATATAAAAGCAGTCAATAGGAAATCTGATTAATCTGGCTAATTAGCTAATTAGATACGTGTCTGTCACTAAGATATGTAGTTTGATTTCGTTTTATCATTAGGTACGCGTATAATTCAGATCTAATCCAAATCAAACAAATTATTTCAAAATTAACTAGATTATTACGTGTGAATGCATATGAGCGAGTACGAAGCTATTCGTTTTCTGAAATCTTTTTCAACACTAAATAAAATTAAACACTAATTCTAATTACAGACACGAAAAGCACTTTTTAATGTTTCGGCCGTCGCAAAGCTGCGTCCAACAAAAGTGCCACTAATGCGAAATAACTAAGAAAGTGCCAGGATGGTGCGAATTCGATTTTTAAATCGTCAAATGAGACAGGGTGACCACAAACCCGTTAAAACAATTTGCCGAGGCACGTGTCCGCGGAGCCAGTCCGCTCACGGCGCCTAATTTTTGAAGTCGTAAAATTTACGACAAAGGGAGTATAATCCATCCGAAGTACGGTCTAGTACGGACGTGCCGGGCCTCCCGAATAATCGTACGGTAAGCAAAAACAGGGTGCGGTGATGATCGCTTCTGGTTTTAATGGCGGAAATACTGTGTAGGTTTCTTGAACGAATAATTAAGTAGGTATTGTACGTTATGTAGATTACGGCTATTTCTCGGAGGGGCAGGCAGAGGCCACGGATTTTCACTTGCTACGATCGTGAAATACCTCTTTCGCTTCCTTCACTTTCATAACATTCCTCATACACGCTTTAGGGTGCTCTTGACATGGCCTTTCTTCAGGATTTCCCCGATCTGATCAGATAAAGTCCACCGAGGTCTACCCCTTCCAACTCCCACTTCTACTTCGATATTTTTGATATACATATTCGTAGTGTTTAATTTTAAGTTCATCATGGCGAACATATAAAAAAAAAACTTTATTATTACCATGCTCATTTTTTAAAACAGATTTTTACCAAATGCTGTTCGATAGTCCTAAGCTTCAAAAATACTGTTTTAAATAAATAGAAACCCTAAAAACCTACTATGCGCTTAAGGAGAGTAATGATTTCGGCTTACTTCGACACTCCAGCTTCGCCAAGCTCCGGCACTTGATCATTCCCAGACGGCGTGGGTTTTTGCCGACCGTACCGCAACACTTACACAAATTAAAGCAGGCGAGCCGTAGTTACTTGCGAATGCAGATTCAATTACTGCAATTCGGAACGGAATTCCGCATGAAAATATCATGGAATATAAAAAAAAACGTTGCTGTTGCGGATAATATGGCTTCCTTTATGGCGCTTAGCACACTTGATACGATATACTAATATAGCCATATTCCGCAGGCACATCGGAACGACGTGCGAATTGTATCTATCCAGTTTGCTAAGCGGCCAAGGGAACGATGAATGTATACTCTACATTTATGACAGGCCGTAAATGTCCATAAATGTTCATTGTTCACATACTGTGTTGAAAGTTAGTGATAACAAAAAAGCGGCATTTTATAAATGGTGTATGGTGTACTAGTACGAGAAATTTATTTATTTAAACAATATAGATAAGAACAGGAACACAAAACTAACTACAATTAAAATAACTAAAATTAAAAAAAATAAAGATAATTATTTATATTATTTACCCTGTTTACCCAGGACATAAAATTCAAATGGCATTTTGAACTAATGTTATACATTCTATATTTGTCAACATGTTTTTGTCATCTGTGTCTGTTTGTCATAAATAAATTTTCTATTCTATTCTAAATAAGTGGTGAGCAATGAGCATCATTAAATTCCAGACTAATTTATTAAATCGAGTTAAATTGACCTCCCGCTGGCCTGACGGAAACCTAGACTAACCTTACAGTTTCTTTCCGACGATCCTTTAAAAATGTACAGTTCATGAATAAATTTAGCAGAACCTTAAGTGATAATTTTTCAACCTTATTCCTTTGAGATAAGATCTACACATATCGCTCTGTGTCTGCACCTGGCGATGGCGTTAAAGCTAAGTAAGCGTAGCTCATCGTTTAAACGCGTCCATAAATAGTTCCTCGACGATCCTGATGACCTACCGCGAACCACGTTCGATGTGTTGTCTCTCTTGTAAATTCGTACGTTAGTGTGACAGGGAGGCAACACGTCGAACGTGGTTCGCGGTAGGCCCACTGGTCTTCATTTGTTGTTTTTCGTCCATTACTCATAGTAACTCGCAAGTTAAAAATGTTTACGGCCGTATCTTCACAGTACATGAGGCAGCGTTGTTATCGCGTATGGGCTATAAGCGAGCAATCGCCTCGCCGGAGGCAGACCAGTGTAAGTTCATTTTTCTGACATTAACTCTGAATTTGGTCTAAGTATGCTTTTTTCGACAAATATTTAATTCAATTTGGTCTAAGTACCTATCTCAATTTATCAACAGATATTTAAATCCTAATGACACAAATTAAAACTTATCACGACTTTAACACATTATTACAAAAATGGGACTTAATTGTGTACAATTAAGTTTTAAAATTACCTCCGACACTTCCAAGACGTCATTTTCCCCGTGATCTCGGCCTGGCATCAAAATCGTCTAGCTGCGCGCGTTTCTTAAATAACCCGCACTTGGTCTTACCTACTTCACTTGATGGTTAATATACGCGATTAGACGATAAGAAGAAAAAAAAAGTTATATAAAGGTTTTTTTCCAGCGAGCAGGAAAGCGTCTACAATTTTTTTTTATTTCGGTGGTAGGTGGAGTGTTAAAAAATCGTTAAGCAGTTTGTGGATTTGGTCGTTTTTGTCCAAGTTAATGTTATAATTATTTTTTCTATAACTTAATATAACACTTATTTGTAGGCATTTTTACTACAGGTTTTTCCGAGTTGAATACTCGCCCGTCTTCGGAATACACGAGCCAGGTCACAACGACCCGTGGGGCCATATTTTAAACCGCCTGAGCGTCCGTCCCTGCGCCGCCGCGATAACGGCGTATCGGTTATTTACTGACCACGCCACTTGTAACTCTTATAGCTCAGTTTTTTGCACGGTATATGAGTGCTATAGCGGCAGTGGCTGTATATCTTTCAACTATATTTATGATCCACTTTCCAAGGCCTCAGGGAAGTATATATTGTAAGTTTGGTTAGCAGAACATGACTTGACAGGAGATTCTTGCGTAAACATAAAAAACCGGACAAGTGCGAGTCGAACTCGCCCACCGAGGGTTCCGTACTTAATCATAATCATTAATAAGTACTTTATTGCGACCATGGTAATATAGGTATATGGTAATATGTTAACTGTTTGTTTTTTAAATATTTATTGTTATAGCGGCAACAGAAATACATCAGTGAAAATTTCAACTGCCTAGCTATCACGGTTAATGAGATGCAGCCTGGTGACTGGACAGACGGACAGTGGAGTCTTAGTAATAGGGTCCCGTTTTTACCCTTTGGGTACGAAAACCTTAAAAAACTAGAAATGGAAAAACATAAGTGTTTACGAAGTTATCATAGACTTCCTCGCAGTTTAAAGTTTAGTTCCCAAACCTTCTCACAATAGCCGAGAAATCCTTATTGATTTTAAAATGATCTGGTGTTTGAATTACTATGCTCAGGGTGACCGTTCAGCTCACGGTAAAAATTATACACGTACCTTATTTACGATCTAATTCGATTGTGGCCTCAAATGTCCAATTCTTCGAATGTCCATTTTCCTCGAATGTCCAATTCCTCGAACGTCGATTTAACCCGAAAGTCCAATGGACTCTTTTGCAACTTTACCCAGAAATATTGATACTCAATCGGTAGGAGGAGATAGCAAAATATTGAAAAGTATGACCACATTAAGCCCCTATATTTGGTTGAATTTTTACTTAGGCAGTTTCTCAGCACTTTTCATGTCTGGCCACCGCTGCAGCGGCGCTGCGCTGTCCTCTTGACGGGATGGTTAAAAATGTTAAATTAGCCGAGAAACGCCCCCCTTCAGAATGGTTTATGGTAGACTGAGTTGCAGATATTTGCTTTATTTAATAAATAGCAACTGCCTGCGACTTTCAGGCCAATTCGAATGCAGACTGACATCAGATTGATAACTAACTGATGTCATTTAGTTATAATGCGTCTGTCTCGCGCCAATAATCGGACAGGTGCAAGCGAACTGCACGATAACTGAATTACATAAATTTACTCGTAGATGTAATTTTGATGTCAGTGTACGTTCGAACTGACCTATTTGCCCGTGTGGAACTCCATACCCTATGGGGACGATTTCCAAGATGAAAAAAAAATCTATGCTAACTAATTTATTAATTTTAAATGATTATAGTTTTAATGTTTAATGACATTTTGTAAAATAATGTATTAAAAAGTCACTTTTGACACTGACACATATTATAATAAAGAAAGTATGTTTATTTATTAATAATTCAGGTTAAGTGTGTGCTTAACATTACTAGAATTATTTAAGGCATTTTTGTGAAAACCATACAAACTTTCACACGTAGGAGGATGATAGTCCATATTATTGTTAAATAATTTTAATAACACTATTCAGCTTTTGAATGCAACTTCGCCCAATCAAAAACATAAACCGGGCCCGTGTTTGTTTTATATCAACCAAGTTTTAATTGCTTTAATTTGTAACAATTAACCTTTGATTGAATTTTGTTAGCAGATGTCAGTTACAATACATTTTTTAGTAATAACCTCCGGAGGCTCTGTTTATTTTATTAATGAAAATGCAAAATAAAATTCGGAGTACCTATGTATTTATTCATTGATTCCATATATGTAATTGTCTTTTGGTTATTTTGGTTATTTTTATTGCTTATAATAATAATAGTTTAGATAGTTTCTAAATAAAAAAACAATGACGAGCATTCTGGGGGTGGAAGGTAATTAATATAGTATTGTAAAGAAATAACATAATCAAATTAGATTATTTTTAAAAGCCTATACAGATTTTCCCCGTTCGGGTTTCAGTGCGAGTCAAAAAAAATAGATATATCAAAAAATACAGTCCTTTTTTTGTTAGTTGAGCAAAATCAACGGCGTCTACTACTAGTAAAATTAATAAACTAGCCGTCTTTTACAGTAACCAGACAGAGACAGATGCAGTTAGTCATCACGGACAAATGCCGCTGTTAATAAAACGAATGGCCACTAAACAAAGAGCAACACGCTAGAGAAATATACTAGGAGTTGTTAATGAAACATGAAATAAAAACCGGACAAGTGCGAGTCGGACTCGCCCACCAAGGGTTCCGAACTTTTTAATATTTGTTGACATAGAGGCATCAGAAATACAACATCTGTGAAAATTTCACCTGTTTAGCTATCACGGTTCATGAGAATCTTAGCAATAGGGTCCCGTTTTTACCCTTTGGGTACGAATCCTTTTACCATTTGGGTACGGAACCCTAAAAAGAAAGTGTGGCGATAGAGATACAAATAGTTTTAACGTTCGTTTTGTTACGTAAAATTTATTTACCTATGTGTTTTATAAAACGATTGTAATATAAATCTAAGGGCATTTTACCAGGTAGTCAATAATTGGCTTGCATATTACACGATCTTAAATTACATATGTAAATGATACTCATACCAGCTATTTTGTATTAAAAAACGGTAACTAATCGAAGCAACTAAGCTTTTCTATATGTATACCTAATATTTCTACGTGGTTAGAAATCAATAAAATTCAACATGTATGTAACTTTTAAAATCCATATTCAATCCACCCACACAAAATACCTACAACAAAAAGCCACATTATAAAAACTGTACACAGGGTGGTGCTCATATGAATATTCATAGCGGGCCGGAGATAGTATCGCTTAATAAACACCCTGTACTCTGCCCGCTCACGTGCCCCTAATGTCGTGGGCATTATTACCCAAATTACGAGGAATATATGACACGGGCTTATTAATAAGGAATATTGTGGTTCTTGCGACGTGACACACTTTGTGGGTACAGTCACCTGCAATAATATGTTACATAAGAAGGCCGCAAAAATATCTGACACGATCTTATTTGTAGAGCCATAAGAGCGTGTCACATATTTTTGCGGCCTCCGAAGAGTAACATAGACGATTACGAGACGTACAAGTGCAGTCGAGTGGAGGTGTAGTGTTACAAAAGAGAAAGTTTATTAAACCTATATGAACGTAGAGAAAAAAAAAGAAATTTTACTGCAAGGTTACGGTTACATTATAAATATGGTGTGGGTACTGTACGGAACGTATTTAGCAGTCAATGCCAATGAAAGCCTTTATTTTGGGAAAAACCAGACCAATTTTTGCGATGTTGAATTTAGAACTTTCTTTTATTTCTTTTAGTTCAAAAGTCGTAATTAATTTGTACTTATATACGTACTCCTGGCCTTACGAAGTTATAGTAGCAAAAATATGTACATACAAGCAACTTTATAATTTTTTTTTTTAACTATTATTATAGTTGTAGGTCCTCGCTTTCAATACGGGCGGCCTATAACTTTTATTACTTATATACACATATAATTATATATAATATTTTATATACCTAAATAAACTGCATAATAATACATTCATAAAAACTAATGAAACTAAGCAACTTTATAATAAATAATCAACCTCTACGGTTTTGCTGTAGCATACAAAAGAATGTAGCAGTGCTACACGTTTTGCTACGAACTGCTACGAGGCCTACGAGAATTATTTATTTTCAGCTTCATACGCACGTCTACGAATATAGTTCATCTCTGAATTTTACTAAACGTTTTGTAATTATTTTCATTACATAATTTAACTTATTAGCTTATTACTAATGTGTTATTTCGTTCATAATTGACGAAACCTATTTTAAATATTTTCTAGGCATACCTATGATGAAGATTATTATTTGAATGTCAGTGCATACTGCATTCGAACTATTGAAACTGCTAACTGCAACTGCTAACGAAATCAAAACGATTTTGTAACAATATGGGAGTATGCATCCCATCCCATCCTATCTTATTCTCCACAACCGAGCGAAGTTAACCCTAAAATTCACCGCAAAGTTAACCCATGTGTTTTGATCCACAAAATTTAAAATAACATATGTTCAAAACTCCGCATTGAACGCGGTGACAATTTTGCATCGTTACCGTTGCAATTGCGAAATTGCCCCCATTTTGCAGTTGTAGCCCGACTGCGAAACAGGGATGTTGCGGATGCAGATTTTTTGACATCCGCGGATGCGGATGCGGATGTCGAGATTAGGTACTTAAAAAACATCAAATATTACATTTTTAGGAATTTTTATTAAAAAAAAACGACAGTTTTAGCATTTGAGCAAGAGATATATAGATGCGTTTTAATTAATAAAGAGTAACTTGCCGACTTTTCGGGATCTAGACGATTTCGTTATAGGTAATGACGAAATTACCTAGCACTTACGCAGCCGCTAAGACGTTCCTGTTACCGACTTGGTCGACATCCTCATCTGCATGAGCTCCGCATCGATTTTAGGCGGATGCGGATGCAGTTGCGGATGTTGAAAATAATGCGGATGTTCCGCGGATGCGGGTGCGAATATTCGCAACATCCCTGAGCCCGACTGCGAAACTGGGGCGGGCTGTTTGTGAACGTCTTAGCTCGCGACAATGTGGTCGTGAGACGGCGTGAAGCTATAGTTCGTTTTTTTAGCATTAGAAAGAAGGTAAGCGATATTGACAAGTCTGTTTATTTAAATCACCATTGAAAAATAAGTCTCAGCTTTTTTGTTCATCAAACCCATACGTATAGGGTATCTATGGATAGGTCTTCAAAAATGATACTTATTGAGGTTTCTAATATATTTTTTTTTAACTGAATAGTTTGCGCGAGAGACACTTCTAAAGTGGTAAAATGTGTGTGTGTCCCCTGTAACTTCTAAAATAAGAGAATGATAAAACGAAAAAAAATTATGATATACATTATTACAGTCAGCAGCAGAAGTTGCTAAGCGGGTGAAGTGTTCAAAATGATCTTGACGCGACTTTATCGTTAAGAGAATAAGAGCGTGTCAAGGTAATTTTGAACACCTCGCCCGCTTAGCAACTTCTGCTGCTGACTGTACCATGCAAACTTCGCACGAAAATTGGTTTCAACGAGATCTAGTAAGTAATACTTTTTTTAATACGTCATAAATCGTAAACCGCAATTTTATTATGTTACTTGCTGCTACGGAACCCTTCATGGGCTTGGCCCACTTGGCCGCTTTTTGTTCTATTCTGTTCTGTTCTTAAACAGTTAAAATCCGCATTTTTTCTTCCGGAAAGTCGCAAACTGCGCAGCACACAGCAGCGGATATTTCTCGATGCCTGCTGTCCCATGTCATTACATATTTGACTGATACCTACTACAGTTAACTTCGACATCTGTATCGCAAAGCTTTACAAACTAGACTAACTAGAGATTAAATATCACACGAAGCTCACACAGACTTTTTACCCGACGGAACGGAGCGGGGTAATGTTTTAGGTTTTTCCGCTAACGTGGCGTTTTTGCGGGTTGTTTGCTCTTGTCGTCGGCGATTTTTCTTACTTCCGCTGTCCTGTTCAGACGCGGACTGCGAATTTGTTAAAGGGTTCTTGCTAGTTTTACTTTACCGTGTGTATTTACTATTCATTTATTTATTTTTCTTCTTAGGTTAGGTTGTTTATAACATGAATATAAAAGTAAAATACAAAAGAACATAAAAAGCAATAAAAAAAAATATATAAACACATTATAAAAAACCTAACCTAGGGTGCCGCCGGCAGCGGGGCAGGGCCCAAGCTGCCGGTGGTCAGGGCCGCAGAGTGAGGAATCGACGTACTATACGCGCCGTGTCCAAAATTACCGCCTTCTGCATCTTCTTATTTACTTATTATTAAAATAGATTCATGGCAATGTAAAGTATTAGCTTATTGTACCCGGCATTCGTTTTGTATCTTAAAAATTTAAGTAACGAGTAGGTAAGGTTTCATAATATTTTATTTGTACAAACTCGTGATCAAGCGTCATGTTGCATTTGTTAGGCAATTTATATGTTTAACCGTCTACGCTTCTACGGTAGTTCTGTATCATAGCGCCAGAACTACTGCGCCGATGTTGTTAATTATATTATAGAACAGTTCTTGTTAAAACAGGAGTTTTTATACAGACAAATATGTTAGCGTATGTGCCTATGCGGTAGTCCCGTTTAGTTAAAATAGTATAAAGTTTCTTTTCACTAAAATAGGTCTTTTAGCTTCGGAATTCTAGTCACAGCTCGAACCTCTGAAAATAGTTTCCTATTTGTGTAAAAATTATGATGATGATGAATGATACACAATAGTTGAAAGCGATACTTTTTTCCACATTCGTACACAACTTATATTATATGTACATAAATATAATTTCCTATATTTAGAAACACGCTTCTACTTCCGTCCAGCGGGCGCAGCAATGTTCCACTTTGACCGCCTGTCGTTATTACCGTCACTTTCGCACTTACGTACTTGTTTGAACGAGACAGGCATGGTGACAAGCGATACAAATGCGACCGTGCTACCGCCGCAGGTGTTTATCGGTAAGTATTTCGGTTATAATCGAAGTTATTATGGCGTTGCGTGGACGATAGCATTAGTCGTAGCTCGTGAAAAGCGGCGTAAATCAGAGGACCGCCTGCCCCTGACTAATTAAAGTTTAATGCAGTACAAAGAAGTGGTCGTGGAAAAAGTTTATTCATAAATTTGCAACATGTGCCGGCTATTATGTTGGTCACAATAGAAATGCTTTATTTGACCAGTTAGGTCGCAATTACGCTTGATACTAAACTACTTATGTGATTTAGTAGCACATAAGTATAAATGATAAAAGTGCTGCCCATGTTACGACTTGTTACTTAGACGAGCATACTGACTGAAGAATAAGGTAGGATTAAAATGGTCAAATTATTCAAAAATGCCAGAGTAAATAACATCGATCTTGCTGTCATTTGATCCCGTCATCTTTTTCATTAAGTTGAAAAGAGTAAAAAAGATTTGTTGAAATATTAAATTTACTCCTTAAGTAAATCCGTCAGTCACGGTCACAATAGGAAAGTTCACTGACGATAATTGAAAAAGTTAAGACTTTATGCCTACCTACATCGCGATCGAAAACGCGAATTATTAAACCAATTAAAAGTTGGCAACATTAACTGAATCAACGCACAACAAATTTGCCCGAGCTGGCGCCCTTTCCACAGATTTCATTTCAAGCCATGCCCTTCTCACCACATGCTGCCTCTACCCTGCCTCGCTTTCAACATAAACTCGTGACGAAATGTGGTCATAAACCGGCCCATTTAAGCACATTGTTCTTGTTCAATATCCACTAGAATTTTCTCCACGAACTTCCAAAAATATCTATCTGTATCGGTAACCTTTTATAAATTTATAATAATCCATCTGTGAATACACAGATCGAGTCGCGGATTCGGCTTAGATTACACGTATTATTGCAGCTAGTATAGGCACAAACTGTATAAAAAATTCATTACGAGCCCTCGCAGCCGCGTTACAACATGAAACTTATTACTTGAGCAGGAAAGTGGCAAATCGCTTAATACTAACATCCAACTCATTTTCCGCTGGCATTGAATATTCTGCCATGTTTGAAGGAAAAACAAAGTGTTAAATTGCGTGGGGAGTCGCCTTTGAGTTAGTTGATAGGGCATGGAAGTTTGATCTCTGAGTCGAGGTGTGAGGGTGTGTTATGGCGTGCGGGTGGGTAAGGGGGGAGAAGGGGTGTTAGCAACCGCTTCCTGTTACAGGAGACACGTATAGAGGATGTGGGTCAAGTGGTAGGCGACAAAAGTGTGAGTGTTGGCGCTCGGGGCCCTAGGCGCCGCCGCATGGTTCAGGTTGTGAGCGCATTCTGTTTGGATTGAACTCGGCTAGGTTTTGCATTCGTGATTTTCAATAACAGTTCAGCGCGACACTGTCTTTAGCTGCGGTTTGATTCCGTTCGGCGGAACAACACTTTGTTTGTAGAGAGAGTTGATTTTTAAACTCACGTGTTGCCAATCAACTTGTTGAAAAGAATTGCTAAATATTTTACTAGAAATACTGTTAGCGTTATTCATAAACGTGTCAAATCTAACAAATCGTTAATCGTATGTCGTATGTTTGTTCGGAAGAGATAAAATTCAAAAGAGATTAGTAAGAAGTTGCTATTTTTTATGACTTTTATGAATAAGGGGATGTGGTCACGAACATTTAAATTAGTCATATATAGTCAACTTTTTGCACTACTACAAATACTACTATAACTATAAATAAAATCACATCTTTAAAAACGAGTACAAGTATATGTCGGTAGTTACAAAATAAAATAAGTGGCATTGATATAAAATCGCTGCTAAGCTGTTCTTGTTCTGTTTTGCTAGCTGTTCCTATTTAAATCACTGGAAATAAATAAGAGAAAAAATAACCGCCTCAAACGCAAGTAGAAGGAACCATAGCTAATCTAAAGCAAACATACGTTCTACTTACAATATGCTAAGCTTTGTGCTAGCTAACGTTGGCTACGTGTTTTCTGCTTAGCACTAAAATAAAAGGTAAGTTAAACTAAACTAGGACAATAAGGGATTATGCAGTAATACGCATGGGAGCCGTAGATAGCTGCAGCAAACGCTGCCTCGGAAGCCGATGTCGGCTGTTTCAGTTTTACTTCAGTGCCTAGGTGAGTTAGGTATATTTAAGTACATATATGTTGGTATTAAATATCAATGTTTTTTTAACAAACTTCCCTTTGTCTATCAACAATTTAATGTACCTACCTACGTATAACGTAGGGATGTGTTTTATTTTGTATATCGTAAAAATATAACAATTTAAACGTATTTAGGTATTCAATCTAAATTTAAAAGCGAAATTTCAACGAATCAGGAACAAGTGCGGAAATCTCCAAGAGCTAACTTTAAAAAGATGATCTAAAATGAACTGCAAAAAGCTGCTTATCTCGTTAAAAATATGAATTTTGCACATAACTTTTGAAGGGTTAAAAGGCCATAAATAAGAGCCTATCTCGCGATCTCTCCATAATCACGCCGTTTATCTTAGAACGGTACATTAACTACGAAAGCTCTAACATCTTGAAATATTCCCGCAGATATTAAGATTCATTAAACATATTATTAAGTTGAGGTTTTTAGGGGTCCGCGCTATAGTCGAAGGGGAGGGACAATACAATGAATGATTAGTTAGAGTTAGACCAAGAAGTCTGCAGCGATTTAGGTAGCCCACGCAGTGCAAGTGTTATTTTAAACGTCACACTTATATGAAATGATGACGAAAAAATAACACTCGCGTTGCGTAGGCTATCAAAAACGTTGCAGACTTTCTTAGTCTAACTCTAAAAGATAGTTCAAACACATCAAGTTATCAAATCATTTGTCAAAGTCATGGAATATGTACATATTCAAGTAATATTACTCATTTTAAATTGATTACAATGAACGGCAAGGTTATACTTTCGTCGTCAATAGCGATCGTTAATCTAGTAATTTTGTGGCAGCATAGTTGACCTAAACAAATACAGACAAATTCAAGGAAGTTGGTTAACTAAATGAGACCCATCTATATGGTTATTATTATTTCTTATTAATCATTTCAATTGATATTTCTCTTAGATAATCAATCACCATTTATCAACTAACTTTCTCGCTACTTGTCAATGTGACGAGATTACTCAATGTGAGAAAATAAATATTTGTTTAACTTATTACTTTATTATATTAAAAAATGTTCGTACCCAAGTCTCTCCTTTTATTAACTTCGCCACAGTAAATAATAAATCCAGTAAGTAAGGATGTAGACTCGCTCTTGATTATTTTTTATCTTTTAGCAGCGGTCCCCGGCGAGTTGTCTTCAATTTGTTCTATCATTACAAACTTCTTAATGTGACTGAATTAGATATAAACTTATAAATGGGAACATCATTCTTGAATATAGAAAGATAAGATGTGTCTGTGTTCTTTGCTCTTCTCTGGCTAAACTTTTAAATTCTATTACTTATAGACTTAGATAATATGATTTACTTTGCCTACACTCTGATTTTCTTGAAATTCTGAACTTTTGTTTTAGAAATCTTAATCCCACTGAAATCTTTGTGGTTGGACTTCATATATTATTTAGAAAATTCATCAAGACATCTGATATGTAATGTCTGTATACAGATATGCGTTAGCATAGTTTTCTGTTTCGCAAAATGATGCGGATCTAAATCTTATAATTCTTCTTAGAATAATAAGCATTACTTAATATGTAACTCCAAAAATATCAGACTTATAAGATATATACCAAACTTGTAAAATAATTAAAAAAAAGAAGAATTGATTAAGTTAAATAAAGATGCAGGAATCGTCGTTTAACCTAGAGATTTGAGTTTGTTCTTAAAGGTATATGTAGGAAAAGTTTACCAAGTTTTCAAAGACTCCAAGAAAGAGAGGGAGTTTTGAAAGAGTCTTTCATACATTAAATTCGATTGCGCAGATTTCATATTCAATTTCGAGTTCACAAGGTCCTTCATTATATTTTTATGGGGGCATAAAGTGTCTGCCTGATACCTTTCTTCGCCCTTATATGGTTGCGAAATGGAGGTAGAGCCCAGGGAATCAAACGCAAATCTATACCTTTCGAAGGTGAAACGGCAACTGATTATTTTTTCATGGGACTGAAATCTGGTGAAAAATTCACGAATCTACGTGGGGTGCAAGTTGCAAGTCACACGAGTTAGGGGATATTTTGTTATTTGGAAACAACCTTTGATGGTAACTTTTTTTATTTGGAAATTGAATAGACTTACTCTGTTAAAACTGATTTTCACCAAGAATACATTGAAACTGATAAGTAACTATATGTGTTGTCGGAGGCCACGATCCACTTCGGGTCGTTGCGCCACAACAATAGGTACCTATGTAAGTAAGTACATAACTATATACATAACTTTGACTTTCGAATGGCTTCATTCTATTAAATTTAAAATGAGTAATATTAATTGAGTCTTTGCTTTGCGTGTGTCATAAAAGTTCGATCGACTTGACTTTACCCACATACTTAATACATAGGTATCTAGAATTGTATATCTATGACGCAGCACAGGGTTTTCACAATTTTGGTTAAAAGTCACGAACAATTATACAGCCTTCGTTTAATTTTACAGATATAGAACACGGCCTCATTAGTTGGAAACGTCTTCGATGACGCAATTATGTCACATTTGTATTCCTCTCCGAGGGCACGTTTTGCTAAATTAACACGCATTAAGTGGGAGCGAATTCATTATACCTCATTCTTGACTTTCTTGACATCAGGAAATTGTCATTTTAGACTCTACCCATTATAAAATAATGTCCAATTTTCCATGCAATTAACAATATTTATTTCGCTAACGCTTCAAATATTACTTGTCATAGGATTTTGGACATCATCTCTTCCTAATAAAGGTTCGTTAGGTTGTTTTATTCGTGTAATAAACATAAAACGGTAAATTAGGCACATTAAGAAGTGATCCTTATGCCGAGGGGGCAGGAGTGAAGGTATAATGGCACCTCGGTAATTGTGGTACAGTGTTACTTGATATCTGATATGAAACATATGGCTACATGACGCTTAGTGTAATTGTTAATTGGCGTCCTTATATGTAAGTAAGTCGGTAATTATATTATTGTCCTTATAAAGCGAATGTGACGAAGATATTGTGAGGAGTTAATTGTGTGGGGTTAGTTTTCGATATATCGGAGAAAATTGTGGAATGATAGGTAATATTTTTTTGATCTTTAACTTCAAAATATTTTCAAAATCAAATATGAGTATGTTTTTTAAGTGATTGGTTTTTGATGTCATCATTAATGTACCAGGAAGCTGATATAAAGTCTATTTCAATAGAACTTGCTAACTATGTAAACAAACCGCCATATTGAAATTGTCTCTGAATGATCAATTTACTAGTGATGGGCAAGACTCCTACTTACTACTTTACTAATGTCAAACCATATCGAATAATAAAATACCAAAAGTAAAAAACAAGTAGTTACTTATTTTTAATTTGTTTAATCACGATCGGAAGACAAATTAGTACTTAAGAATGATGTATTGATGTATTTTATAACCGCGGCGGTAGGTACAGAATGTGGGTTGGGTAGTGTGTAGCGGGTTTATATTACAAACGTTTGTCACAACACTAGCCATCATAGACAATTGTAGAATTTAAAAGAAACAAAAGCGCCATTCCATCAGGTCCTAATAACCTAACTTATGAAACCGTTTTAAAATTTTAATTAAATATCCAAGATACAGCTACATATTTATGTATTTTACGGAACGGACCGTTTCAATAGTGTATATGTGTATGGTTTCAATGGTATTTGATGTGGTGGTGTAAAAATTCAAAGAGAAACAGTGATAAAACAGAATTACGTTGTTTGTTTACATAGTTAGCAAGTTCTATTGAAATAGACTTTATGTACCTATAGTATTTTATTTTAGAAGTATCTTAACATGTGAAGACCTACTCGGTTGATCGGTATGCTTTGGTTTAAGAGAAATTTCCTCTCGCGGTCAGTCCGGCTGTGGAATGAACTCCTAGTCAAGGTTTTTTCAAAGAACTCCGTATCCGTGTTCTTCAAAAAAGTAGCGTACAGATTTTTAAGGGGTCGGCTCGTGGGGTTGTGTCCATAAGCTACGATGACTGTTTACCATCAGGCGGTTACATGCTAGTTGGCCACTGAAATGGTATAAAAATAGTAACCTTCATGTAGGTAACAATCAACACACAACGTTCGCAGCAAAAGGTCGAAGCCTAGCCAAGCGAAGCATTATTTCGAACGTAAAACCCAACTACACCTACTCTCCACGTATTTACTTAAACTGAAGGGTGGAAATATGAAAGAAAAACAGAACAATACGTAATTCGACCCCATTCCGAGCGGAAAAGCGGGCCCTCATTATCGTTTTCCGCACCGCCCCGTCTCAAGTGTTGCGAAACAATGCCATCCGAAACTGAATAAATCATATATTTTTTTAATTCCATGAGCTTTTAATTTTTGATACGCAGAGCATATTTTACAAGCAGCAAAATGAGTATGAATACAGTTAGCGAGGTGAAATACCACTGTATATATAGATAGGTAGATAGATAGTTTGATAAAATCTTTATTCAACCACAACTTTACATGCTTTGTGACAGAAACAATAAAATAGACAAAAAGAAAGTTGACAAGAGACAAAAAAGAAAAGGCTACTCATCATACTCATTTTGTTAAACATAAAAACAATCGAACATTTCTTACACATGGAAAATAATAAATCTATTTTTAACTAACAGATAACTCACACATCCATAAAATCTGTTGAAACACGTGGAAAGCGAGTCCTTGTTGTGAAATATGATATTCAATGTAAATGAAGGTCATATAATATTTATTGAAATAATTATTGTTTTAGCAGGCACTCAATTTGGGGGTAGAAGACCTCTTGGACAGTGAGGCTTATAATTAAGGTAACACACAGAAAAGACATACAAGTAACAAACAGTTTACCGTTTGCTATCCAATGTTAAATTTTATTCAACGCAGTAGGTAATTAAAAATAATGAAGGCAATCACGTATTATTTCTGAATTGAATACTTCAAATGAGACTTGCGGCCCGATTCGAAGCTTAAGATACGTCAGTTAACAGATCTAGAAACGATATCAATAAGATATGTCAGTGTCCAATGTGACGTTTCTTCAAACAAAACGTCAGATTTGACATTGACACATCTAATCCATATCGTTTCTAGATCTATTAACTGACTTCTGAATTTAAAAATTCGAATCGGGCAGTTAATATCATTCCGATTATGGTCACACTTTTGATATTTTGACAGACAATCTTGTAAATTGCTGATCTCCCTCCGGTAACAACTCATATATTCCACAAGTAAAAGTTTTTGCCTTACTTTTGGATCCAGATTCTCAGGAAATCCAGCGGAAATTCAGCGTGGAAAGCCACGCTGCTGTTTTCTGTCGTCAATAATACGCGTAAAAAAACAGAACCTTTTTCTGCAAACCTATAAGTACATGTTAGTAATCAATGAGGGGGCGAACCCGACCGGAAGTGGAAGTCGAGGGACGAACTCCGTGGTTAATTGCGCGCGAAGCAAAGCCCTTCATTTCGAATATCGAACGTTTTGCGTGCATTAAGATTAAGGGCATATGTACGAAGGGTCTGAGCATGGTCTAACAATGTATATGTACCAGTGTGTCGCTATACATAATGGTGTGTATATGTAGATAGCGCGTAACTGGTGAGATATCCACAAGTGTCCTCATTAAAATACAACCTACTTCGCGCTCTCACAATGTCTGAGAAAAACAGAGTACCAATAATCTTAATATAAATTCAATGTCAAAATCTACAGAGCGTTACAGAACTGAGTAAGTCGTTTCTTAACCGGTATCGTCTTGGGTCATCCCCATTCGTTTTTCGTCAAGTTCTTAAATTAGTCCTATTCTGCTTTTGTCACCCATTCTACATTCGTCACATTCGTCGGTGGCTTCCAATGTAGAATGACTGACGAAAGCCGAATAGGAATAATTTAAGAACTTGACGAAAAACGAATGGGACGACCCAAGACGATACCTTTTAACCGCTTAGTTGCTTTGCGTTGAGTTTGTCGCGTTTGCTGCGGCATTTGTTGCGGCATCTACCGCAAGAATATTTAAATTGCTTTGTCATCAATGCAGCTATGATACCTTGTCTATTTTAACAGTTAGATTAAGGATGTTTTGATGACTCTAGACACAATGCCATCAATAGCTTTCGTATACCATTCAAGAGCCAGATGGATAGCCAGTTGATCATCTGTAGGCAAACATTTGCACCGCTAACACAGAAACAGGTAAACACATAATGTTAATTGAACAGAAACTGAAATTAACTGCACTGCAGGCCACGAGGTAATTAGTGAAGAATAATGCGGTATCGAGTCGGCTCGGCGCGGTGGCAGCGGGCGAGGGACGAGCGGACAGCGGGTGATGGAAAGCATAGACTACTTCCCTTAGATTACGCGTTGTGAGACATATAAGAAGACTCGCGGGCGTCACATCTACGAAGCCAATTCGATCGTATACTTGACAACATTCGGATATCGTTTTGATGTCAAGTGTACGTTCGAATTAGCCTGACTGACTAAGACTGTTTGACAACTGAAAATTAAGAATCATCCTTTTCGTACCTTACGTAAAGCCTTTCTTTTTTTGGAGCTGTCTAGTTTGCATAAAGGTGACAGTCCACTTCCAACGACAGCTGCACTACTCTTGCGACGTTACTGTCATTCATTGTCTTGACATTCATTTTACTATGGAAATTGACAATAACATCGACGTGTGCAGCTGCGGTCAGAAATGGAATGTTACTTTTATACGCGTCGGGAAAAGTCGCACCGTCCGTATAAGTAGTGACTGGTAACACCGCTTGATACAATTAAGTAGCTGACCCAGCAGCGCGACATTCGAACAGAACACACCCATAAAGGTGAGTGATAAATGGCTGACACAAAGAAAAACGTATACTAAAACGTATTGCCCCACGAAGCACAACGATTACTAGTACTAGAACTGTTGCAGCTTATTCTATCTCTAAGATTGATATGAATATATGATGTTTTTAATTGTAATGCCCAAGTTGTAAACTTGACCGCAGCGAAAATAATTATCAAACTTCTTTATTAGAGTCATAAGATAAAGGCAATGCGTGGTGAGCGCGATATGTTTTTATATGAGCCATCTATGTGTGTGATCTGTGATTCTGTGATGGAGAGTAAGCTGGGGAATTATTGACCACCGCTAGTGAGTGTGTAACTACTTATGAAGCCATTGAGCGAAGCGCAGATTCACTATTAGCTTTACCATTCAGTTTAAAACGAAATCAGGAAAGTTATTAGAAACACTGGAATGCGCACAGCGCATTGATATACATATCAATTAGCTGTTTAATTTTATCTACGAGTGTCCAGTAAGAAATAAACGAACAACCATAACGAACAAATATTTTAAAATGAATTTTGTAGCTTAGTCTAAATAAATATTAGACTCGGCTTCCATGTAGGTCGGTACCGCGACTAATATAAAACGTATCTATTTTATTTACTTATAACATTGGCGCGATATAATTATCCAAGGTGATAAAATGTTACGGAAAACATCATTCTCTTCTCTTTCTTCACTTGATTCTATAACGGGACATCGAGAGTCGGTACAGGGTAGCCGTGTTTACCTTTAATTATCATATTTGCGAGTGGCTTACTACACTAGCGTTGGTTGAAAGTAAATATTATACTGAGGACATATTTTATCAAAATTACCGGGATTTTGTTAATTAGACTCAGCGCGTTGAGGACAAAATGGCTTTGTGCTTTTGCATAAATGTGGACGTTACAAATGTGAGTTTGTAGTTCTGGTATTAGTGTCAACGGTGTCAACTAGTTTGATAAGTACAAAAAACATAATGTAGGCAAAATAAAATGTACAGCAAAATCCTTATACTGAGGAAAATCAGCTTCTTTTTCGAACTGTCATGTCAACCATCAGCTATGAAGTTTACCCATATAAAGGCTCCTCTAAACAATGGGCCAACGCCGGCCACTCCAAGGGACGCATTTATACGATAGAGGGAGCAAGTGATATTGCTATCTCATTCTACCGCATGGCTGCGTCCCTTGGAGTAGCCGGCGTTGGCCCATGGTGTAGAGGAGCCATAAAGTACTTTGAAGAGTTCGTCCCATCAAAGTTCATATTTTCACCACGTGGTGCGTCGGCGTCCTTTTATTTCCCCTACCCCCAACTTCTTACCTAGCAAATAAAGACCAATACAATTTTGACGAAAATACGTCACAATTAATAAATTATTTACTAATACAAGATTGACTCTTTAGCACGTTACACTTGACGCTCTGATTCACGCTAATTAATTAAGCAACAATTAGGCTCAAAGTCAAGTCTTCGCGAAGACTTCAATATTTAACGACGCGCTAATGAGACTCATTTTTGATAACCCGCTTTTGTTCTTTCGTTGAAATAATTGTGACAAGTAACTTACTGCTGTTAAAAAAATTGAGAAGTGTCGTTTTATTTTATTTTTTTGGATACTTCGAGAATTTTTAACTCCTGATCAGGACAACAGTAGTCTAACTTCAAATATTTGGGCAATCAAATAAAATCTCAAAGACAATGACTGGTATTTTTCCTCTCTTCTTATCCTTGTCCTACTTACAACTATACGCTGTTCATTGTCAAATCTTCAGGTATATAAAATGTCTTCTCATACAATGCGAGCGTAACTGGAAGCCAATACTTTTGATAGTACTTTAATGGCTCCTCTACACGATAGGCCAACGCCGGCCACTCCAAGGGACGCATTTATGCGTTAGAGAGAGCAAGTGATATTGCTATCTCATTCTACCGCATGGTTGCGTCCCTTGGAGTGGCCGGCGCTGGCCCATCGTGTAGAGGAGCCATAACAAACTATCGATTTACGCTACTATTATAACTTATGCTATGTAGTGAATAGAATCAGGCGGTACTTTGCGGAAGTCCATTCTAATTAAATCCAAAATATTACTTTGCTAATCCGCGAAAAGATAACGTGCTAGTCCATCAGTGCTAACCCGTTATACTTACTTGCGTAATATTTTTACATGCAATTAATTAATCAATTAGTTGATAGCCCCCCCCCCCTCCTAAAAATTTACATCAAATATCTCGGTGGCTCCACTTCTTGAACCCATCCTTGGGACCTATGGACCAATCCTGCCAAAGGAAATCTCTTGTTCACGCAACGCCGTATTAGCTCCAGTACCATCCGCTACTTGCGTATTTTTACATGCAATTAATTAACGGGTTAATTAGCACTGATTGACTAGCACGTTATCTTTTCGCGGATTAACAAAGTAATATTTTGATTTTAATATTTAATTATGCTATGTAGACAACCTATTTTCAGTTTTCTCTTAAATACAGCTTCCACAAAAAATCCTAAAAAAATATTCATCGGTTATTCTTAGGATCGTGTTACACTATGCTCATCTATATAGAGCTGGAACTTGAGCAAATGCCATTACTTGTGAGTTTTTTTCTTGGCGGAGGAAATCGTTTAAGTTAACTCGTTTACTTGTGAAACTTGCCTTGCGGCGGGACTACAGAGATAAAACTTAGTTGGACTCGCGTACTAATATTGCGATTTTTATAGAGGTTTTCATTTGCAAGCCTGAAAAACTTGGACAATTCGCTCTCAGTTTTAAAGGTGTAAGAAAAATACTAGAATGAATGGTTTTTCTTTCACATAATTACGAAAATCCCCTTTTCTAGAGGTCACCTTTCAAAAATCTTTCTGAGTATTGTTTGTAACGAACTACATATGCAGGTGTGGTTTTATTATCGTCACCCTAAGCTAAATTTAGATGACTTTGTTTATCGTCCTTGTATGTAGCATGGGCGACGCTTGTTGACGTAGATATGTCGTAGCTCGTAGCACTGGTAGCTAGTTTACCTGAAACAATAAAAATCGTGTAAAAATATGACGCTCGAGGCATGTTGGAATTTTAACAATCTTATATTAATTTGATTTAATCTTATCATAATTACCGATATTTTCTCACTCGTACAAGAGCAATATTAAATAAGTTAAGACTTCTCGAATTATAGAGGTTTTAGCAGTTAAAATAGACATTCTCGTTTATTTCAATCAGGCTAATTCGTACACTGACACCAAAATGATATTTAAATCATGTCATTAAGTTGTCGTTCGCCTCATATACTGTGCATACATGTACATGTACATGTAGAGACAATGTACGTTCGAATTAGCCTTAATGTAAAATTGGAAGTCAGGCATCTGAGTGTTAAGCCTCTAAGGCAGAGGGAATATATTTCCCACCAGATTTTGAGCTCTATTTCAAAGTGATAGGGTTCCATTTTGCATAATTCCTGACACGCTTATGCCTTATAAAAGGTTAATTCTGACAGAGAAACAAGTTAACACCTGTTAATCAGAGATGACCTAAATAATAATTGTTGAGCTCGTAATTACATTAATATTTATTGACCTAAACCGTGGCCTACTTCCACGGCTTCCTTTATAATGTAAATAGGTGGAGGAATTATTTCCGTTATCTCGCACGGTAAGGGTTGACAAGTTTTATTCACAGAATAAATAATAATACTAGGTACAGAAGACTCACGGCGCGATTCGGGAAATGAATTAGAGATGCACTAGATATGAAATAGTAAAGATATGTGACGTTCCACGACAAAAGGTACCATTGCCCCGACGTACCTTTTGCCGTGGAACGTCACATATCTTTACTATTTCATATCTAGTGAATGCCTAACGGCGCGATATCTTAAAGTTCGAATCGCGCCGTCACTCTCTAACAAAACGCGTCTGTCACGATCAGCACAGATATAGCACGCTAGGTGGCGACATCGCCACGCGCGGCTTATGGCAATCCCCAAAATCGGGGTCGAACGGATGTACTTTTAGATACCTGTAGCAAAGCGACGAAATCGCGGAGTGAGCCACGCCTGGTCATGTACAAATTGTACACACGAGGGGTTGAATCCTAGGTCTTTGAATTGAGCTTAATATTAATAACAAGTAAATTACAATCTTGTCACAAAGCATTAAAATCTACCAAGTAACGTGCCATAAAGTAAGCCCAAGTTATATTATACAACAAAAAAAACGGCCTAGTGCGAGTATAACTGGTGCAAGAAGGGTTCCGTTATATTACGCAAAAAACGGCAAAAAAAAAACAAGATTGTTGTACACTCTAAAAAATGAAGACCAACTAAGAGCAGTTTCTTCTTAGTTGACGTTAAGTTAATTACAACAATTACGATCTTATATAAATCAATGAAAGCTGATTACTTAAAACAATAAGTGTATCTGTGATTGAACTAATAAAGTAGGTATTGATTAATCCTAACAATTGTATACCTTGCATCTATTATTAACTTGTTGACATAATTATGTAACGTAGGTTGATTCAATAAATATCAAGCTTAGTTGATCTTACTAGGGTCAATTAGTTACCATAATTCTTTTTCATGTATATATTGAACAAGATCTTAGTTGGCTCAGTTACATAGCAATAGTAAGATCAATCAGAATTACCTTATTTGAAATGTCGAAGTCCTTGTTAGGCTCGTATGGAATCAAGATGCTTGATTACGACTATCAAAATATTGATAGGGCCAACCAAATTTTTTTTAGAGTGTAGGGAGCCCCACTTAAATATTTATTTTATTCTGTTTTTAATATTTGTTATTACAGCGGCAACAGAAATACATCATCTGTGAAAATTTTAACTTGTTAACTATTACGGTTCATGCACTGAGAGAAAAATCATCACCAGGAATTAAAAATCAGTTCTGTACTGGGGGAAAAAATGAAGTTTTAGTAATAATTATGGGCGTTTCACTATTTCTGTTAAGTTTATTTATTTCTACAAACAGCTCAGTAATCCCAAATATAATTTCAACAAACAGATAATAGAAATTGCAAGAACTAATAGAAATTGCAAAAGTCAATTTGTAACTCTCCTTGTCCCCAGATTAAGTTTATTTTTGTAATTCTAAGTGTGTTTTTGTTGTACTTTTCTCTCAGTGTGAGATACAGCCTGGTGACAGACAGACGGACAGTGGAATCTTAGAGATTAGGGTCCCGTTTTTACCCTTTCGGTACAGAACCCTAATAAGAATTACGTTGATGTCTATGAAATTGAAGTGACAAAATACAGTTGTATATTCTGAACAATAAAATTACTGATTCAAGTGTCCCAACCCATATCTTTGTGAGAGGTGATGGGATATGGAGGTACTAATGTGTCAATCACTTGGGACCGGTGTTACAAAGTTGCGCATGAAGTTATCCCTTTAAAATTTCATATAATAGGAAGTTTGACAGTTGCCTATGGGTAGACAGTACCCATAACGTAACGTTTACTGTACAGCCGACGTCAAAGATATGTTTACACTTTTGCATCTTATTGCAACGGAATAAGGTGCAAAAGTGTACACATATCTTTGACGTCGACTGTACGTAACGCAACTGAGGCAGTTAATTCACTACGAGTTGTGATATTATATAAGGTGTATTCGGGTAATACCGAATGTTGGATAATTTCGAAATTCAGATGAAAATCACCCTTAATTCCATCATAATAAAAGTCTCTTTTCGGAATTATCCGACAGTTTTCGACATTCGGAATTACCCGAGTAAACCTTAGTCGTATCATGGCAATAACAAATCAGGTTGATATTTAAAACATGAATACCCCGCCATAACTATTTGAAAGTTCACTTAAACTAAGTAGGTACCTACTCATGGTCGTAAATGCAGTGTCTGATAGGTGCATCTCGTTCTTACAAGGCTGCAAGCTGCAGGCCTATTATTGATGGCTTTATCCACGTGACAAAAATATCCGGTATATCCGTCACTTTTTAATAGAGCGCGAATAAAAGTGACGGATACCGTTTTATCACGCTGTCATGTAGACAAGAACGACAATCGTATGAACTGTGCGTACCTATCTTAGGTCAACCGCTTAATTTAGGAGGTTGGTACCTAAGAAGTTTATTGGTAAAAATTTAAAGCTTGAAAACTTGGCTGTATGTAAACCTACTATTGTAACTGTTGAGAATGGTTAATGGCTGTACAGTACAATCGAAAAGTACCTAACTGACGAAAGTGTTATTGTTACACACACTTTTATTGCTGACTGTTCGTCTTCTACGCTTCTTTTTTTGCGGTGCTGCTTTCCTAGATTGAAATACTTCTTTTCATTTTATAGCTAATTATTTCAATGTAATTTTAGATATCTACAGGGTTAAATTATATAAGTATTTAATTGTATTTTTGCTTCTATTTTACTTTACACTTCTAAAATACACCTGCCTAACTACAAGTCAGTTCACCTATAAAAATTTGTGATTTATTTATTACTTCAAATTTATTACAGTTCTGCAAGCACTTCAGCCCACTTTACATGCACGCCAGTGTACGCAAACATGTTTGTCCCACGAAATAGTCCATAGATATTATCTTAATGCTCACCTGTTGTCAGCACATAAAGTTGCTAGACAGTGTACCGAAAGTTTCGGTAACTTTAATTCTGTGTTAGTTAACAAATGCTTTAGTTTGCAGGTTTTCAGAGTTAATGTACCCACATAAGTTGCGATGTATAGTGGGCCTAATTGTGCGAGTTAGGGTAAATGTACCTATACATTTACTTGGGCCTGTTAATTTACAATTTGCAACTTCTAATTCGACTTTTCAATAAAATTATTTAATACGACGCTTGTGCTTGTATTATGCAACATGCAAAAACTTAAAAATAAATAAACTAAGTACCTTTAAGTGCTTTTTAGCGATAAGACCGCCTGTTGTTTACCTCTGATGTATTTCTGTTTTCTTTTGTATTGTCTTCTTTTATTGAGGTGTGCAATAAAGAATATTTGTATTGTATTGTATTGTACCTATATAAAATCGTGGTAGGTACTTTGATAATTTACATAAAAGTTAGCTTATATCTTATATATATTTATATATATAAAGTTAGTTAGCTTATCGACTAAGATAATAAGTTAATAAGAAGTGAAGTTTAGTGAAAATAGATAAATTGAGTTATAAATAATTATCAGGTTGTGACTTGTGAAGTTTGACAGCAACTTTGTTAAGTTTTCTTTTCTTTTATTTTTAGTTTCTTGTTATTTCTAAATAACCATTGATTTTCATTCTGTGTTCAACAAATATTACATTACAGTACAACAGTGTTGCTTAATTTCGCTAGACTCTCCTTTCTTACAATTTCGCCCAACCAATTAAATGTCAATGCATAGGCAAGACGCACCATAATTCCTTGTAAACGGGACTACCTGGTATTCAGTTACGTCTCACCCCAAAGGGGCGGCTGACAAATGGTCTTTGCACTTTGAATTACAACCGATAAATAACCGCTTTCGGACCTATCTTCGTCTCAGTAAGGAAATGACTTAAGTGAAGAAATATCCCAAGTGAGAGACGATGTTTTAGTTTTGAAGTGTATCCTGTTAGCTCAAGCTAAGGCTGGGGTAGGCTATCTTTGGTGGTCATTAAGTATTCTAAGGATATAGGAGTGTAAGACGTGGGTGTGTCGTTAAATTATTGATTGCAGAAAGAGAATCACGGGCACACCACGATATCCTTTATGATCACTGGTATGGATCACCCAAGTGTTAGACGAATGTCTTATAATAAGATCTCGAGGTGATTCAGTTCTAGTCCCTTGGGTTATTGTATATCGAGTCCATACTACGATATTATTTCGGGGTTGGCTCCATAGAAAACAATGTTCTGTATGACCTAAGTTTATTGTACACACAAATTCATCAAAATATATCCAAATCGTACATGAAACAAATACTGAAATATGGTTAATTATAACTATAAACGGCGCCGCGGTAGCCGTTTAAGAAGTGTAACTCTCTTACGGTAGATGTCGCTAGGGTTCCCTAGACTCATATGGTGGAAAGATTTTCTGGCTTTGGATGAGGTCTTGGTGGCTCAAATGGCAGAACGCTGAAGTATCGATCCAGAGGCCGTGAGTTGTAGTGTTCGCCCAAGACAGTAATTTTTCCAATTTTAAATTTATTCTAAGCTTAATGGTTAGTTATAATTAATGGAAATATAATGTTGTAAGCTTGGGACATCTCATAATGTGACGAGGACAAAGCTTAACATAGAAACAAACGTCGTACTAATGGTAATGCGTAATAACGATTCCTCCAGCTAGGACAATCGAAGCGTGACTAAGTAATTTCACTTAATTGATACCTTGGAATTCCGATTCCTATTCAATACACGTTTTTTGTGCTCACTTAAATGTGTATCTTATTCCCTAAGCCCGAAGACCCACCCTTGCGGGACACCTCGTAATACGACAGGCAATTAACACCCTTAGCCCGATAGCAATAAAGTGTTTATTGCTTTGTGATAGGCCGTTAAGCCACGCGTGGCCAGTAAACGCATATTTCACTCGTCCCTACTGTTTCTAATTTCCAACTAAACAATAGCCTGGATAATAATTACTCCATACAGATATGAAATGGGGTCCGAAGGAAAATGGCGAAGACGTTGCTAAATAACTTGTTTAGTAATTGGATTATATTGGGAGGGTAGGGGCAGTAAATTTGCTAAATTTATATGAGATTGGAAAGTGATATGGGAGGTAATATAAACAGTGCAGGAACATATAGGACGTGGCTACCCTAGTTATAAATATTGTTTATAGGTTTTCCTGTGACCACAGATTATATAATAGTTCTTACGAACAGATACTTATCTCTCAAACAAAACGCAAATACCTACCGTTTTGATACCTACACAAAAATACAATGGAGTGACCTTCAGCGCGACGCTCCCCGCACCGCGCGCACCGGCACAACGCTAGGGTTGCTGACGCTTAGAAATGATAAATAAATACGTAAACAGCGGAGTGAAATAAAAGGAAAGCTAAATCTTAAATTATACCTAATATTCCAATTATGCGTTAGTGTTTGCGAAATAGTCTTTTTAAAAGGTCATATGTCCCTGCAGTAACCGCAGTGTTTACGCCGTTTTATAAGCCGCGCAATAATCCCAGCAAGAATTAGTTTTAAAACTTCGTGTAATTTAAAACCAGATAGAGATAAATGTTATACTATAAAGAAAAATAATAGAAACCCCATCAATACAGTTAATTAATTATAAGTTAACCAGAGCAAAAATGAGTAGGCACTTTCCGGTGAAAAGTTAACTTACTGTCGTTAAAATAAACATTTACCAAAATAAATTAAAAAATTGCTACCTATTTCAAATAGATAGATATCTAAAACTATACATTTGTCATACATAATAAACTCTACATGTTTAATTAAAGAAATTCAATAGTAGGTAGAGTCTGGCTAGCCAAAAATTGTTGACAGATATTTCGTTGTTGTATCACCAATTGTCTATGATTTGAAAAAAAGCTAAAAGTCAGTTGTCGATTTATGTCATTCATTCAAATTGTTTGCGGTTTTTATGGGGTTTATTTTAAATAATATTAATAATTTATATGCTGAGTGAGGTTCACAAACTATTATTTAAGCTCGTAAATAATTACGACAATGTGCGAAGTCGACGTGTAGCGTTGTATAATGAAAAAGTGCAATGTTTACAACTTCTAACCAAATGTAAACAAAATACGAGGTTGGTGCTCTATAAATATTTTGATACTTTAAGTACTAGTTCTAACATTTGCCGATTACTTTGATTAAGTACGTGAATTTATTAATGCCTGAATCTCATAAATAGGACAAGTGTATAAAGAAACGGATAAATTAAAAGTTCTGAAAAATATCTATAAAATCTAAATATTGGAACGTAAACATGTGTGTTTGTCGTTGACTGTACTTTAAATAGTGGTAGAAATTATGTGAGCTGACTTTGAGTGCACTTAAACGTTTATTTAGCTTATTTCCTTAGGTACCTTATTTGTGCACAGAATATCAAAGATATTGTCTAGTATCAAAACTATAATTCCTACTACACAAAGTGTGACCAGCCCAAGATTTTTTGAATTTCCCGCCAATAATTTAGGTAAAATTTCAGTAGCCAGACTCTAGGCACCTACTACGTAGCTTGTATTGTAGGTAACTATCGTAAAAATTTACAGTGCGGCGCGCGGTGACGTGCGTACGTGAGCGCGTGTGGCAACCAACTGGCTTGCCTATCTACCGTGAACGGGAGCCGACTCGTAGGTATTAATCCGAGCTCGCGCGGAGAGTTCCATAGGCCTGCTGTGACGATGAACTTCTATAATAATTATAATAATATATAAACTGCCTGATTCAACTTTAAAAAGTCAATTAATAAATAGATCTAGAAACGATATGGATTAGATGTGTCAGTGTCAAAAGTGACGTTTTTGTTTGAAGAAACGTCACATTTGACACTGACTGCACTAACATATTTAATTCATATCGTTTCTATCTATTAACTGGTATCTTAAAGTTCGAATCGGTCTGTAAGTCGCCCATTAGGACTATCTCGACATAAGTTTTTTAAATAATCTTATACTTCGTCTTTTCTTATGACGGATACACCATCCGTGGAAGAATCATGGCTGGTAATATTTCAGTGTCTCCATGAAATAGGTAATCAAAGGCCTTTCTTGATGCTGTCAGATCACTCAAGTCCGTTGTTCCGGTATTGCTTCACAGTTCGCATAAGATGCCCAAATAATTTCCGGAAATTGCAAGAAAAATATATATTCTACATTCCACAATCACGTCTTCCAAGAAAAATATCGTAATATGTAACTTGACATTTATTATATTGTATCTAACAAGATTCTCTGAGAACAACATTGTCCATCGCATTCCATTCGGAACAACGGTCGAGTTAGCGAGAACAAATACAGTATTCTAAAAGTGTACGCATTTGTTTTCGGATCACGTCCACCGGGGTGGGGGAGTAAACAGGGGGAGGGGATAACGGCCGAAAAATTGCGTATCCCGAATTAGTATACCGCTGTAAATGAGAGAGAGAGGTCGTTTGCGCTCTCCGCAGAGATTCCCGTCCCGTGTGAATTTCTTCGGGATGATAATGGTAATAGCTGAGCTACACTTACTGGTTTCTAATGGGATTGAGACTCTACTACAAACAATGCTTGCTTTTGTTTTACTACACCAAGATACGGTTATCGTTGTAATGGAAGGGAGAATCAGTTTCGCCTCAGATAGTTAATCATCTGATATGGAAAATGTATAAAAATAGAATAGGGACACATACAGCCAAGATATGAGTACCGCTGCATGAAACTATTTAGAACCACAGGTTTCAGATACTTTGAGATCGGTTTAATAATTACCATGTAAAGCAATAAAATTGGAACGAATCAAAGAAGTACATAAATACTATTAGTCGACCACATGGAGTTCAAGATACGGCAGAGAATTTGTTTGAGTATTCAACTACGAGTAATTAGTTGACTAAGCGATTTTACAAAAGTAAAGATTTTTAAAGCCTTTGGCAATTTACAGAACGCCTTTAGATCTAAATAGGTAATAAAGAGAAACAAGTGGTTTTACTAAAGAACACTTCTACAATTACAGTACTTGGTTCTGCGGCTGATATGGTCAACCCATTTACCTACCACTTTCTCTTTTTATAACTTGTTGTATAACTGGCTTTTTAAGCATTATCCTCGTTAGTTTATGTAGGCACGATGAGCAGCAAAATATGCTAAGTGGGCGAGTGCACACGCTCGTATTATCCTAGCAACGAAGTGCTCAGCTCGATTTGAGAACCCCTCATTCGCCTGAGCTACTTCTACTGGTACAAATGAGTCAAGTTTTTTCGACTAAAACGTCAATCATCACATTTCCTATGCGAGTATTCAGGGTAGTAGGCGTTAGTTACGACCACGAGTACTGTTACTAGTTTTCCGAATAAAGCTTCCTCCGGCCCATTGTGCCGCCTCTTTGTTCGCAGGAATCAAACATGGCGGCATTGTTAGCGTCCCCTAACGGTTCTTAAGGAGAAACTTTAGCATTTCGGCTATGTTAGTCTTTGTGTTTTTCTTGCTCTCTGTGCGCGCATAAAATTATTCAGTAATTAAGACGGGGTGCATTCTTGGAGAGTTAAAAGTTTCCGAATACCGTTCAGCTTGTGAAGTTGTAGGTTGTAACTAGCCGGGAACTTTTGTATTGGACGTACGGGTGTGTTTTTGCTTTGCAGGACGCATTGGTTTTGTTTCGTTGGTTTCGGAAAACAAAGGGGACGAATTCTCGAGTTTGGACGAACACTGACCTGTTTCGTTCTCGTTTCTCTCGAATCGATGTTTCGCTTGATTCAAACATCAAACATCAACATTTATTCAGCAAATAGGCCACAAGGGCACTTTTACACGTCAACATTGAATTTACATAAAAGCAAAAATAATAACATCAACAATTTTATAAAATAAAACTAACAATTCAATCTAACGTATTACAATTACTAAGAGATGTATATGGTCTCTTAATGTCGAATTACATACAAAATACAGATAAAAAAACACACGAAAGAAAATCTATAATATTTAGAGGTGTAAATGTCTCTAGGTGCCAGAACTATAAGATTATATAGTTTATCAAGTTATCCTTAGAGATGTATAGGGTCTTCAAGAGTCAATATCCTGTATAATTGATACATTCATTAAAAGAAAAGAAACAAGATTAGATAACATGACTGAATAATACTATTAAAATATAACCAAAGATTTAGTTTGTAGTACCTATAGCTCTCATTAAATGACTAAAATAACTTTGGAGGTAGGTAAGTGGTAGTCATACGGCTTCTAAACCGGAGGTGTTGAGTTTGATTCTCACCTCGAACCAATAATATGTTTTAGAACTTTCATACCTGCCTACGAACAGCGACGGCCTAGTAGCTACTCATACCCATTCAAATACCCTGCCTGCGGAATATTGTCGCTATCCCATTTCTTTAATACCACCACAATGGCTAGCATGCGGCCCGCCTGTTGTTAATCATTGTCGCGTTTGTCGCTTCAGTCGTTTTTTTTATTTGGGTAACTTTTTGAATGTATTGCAATTTAAGTGTAAGTACAACTCAGATATTTGAAATATATCTCCATTTATCATAATGTATACATTGATTACAATATCAACAGGCACCCATTGAAACGTAGAGAACACTCAATATTAATGACGCTGTTATTCTCATTAAAATCACCATCAAATATGAAAAATCCTGACCCTTATTATGCAGGGGCCGAAATATTTAATAGCCCGCTTTGGTTACACGAGTTCCCAGGTCAAACATAATTATTTAGAAAATAACACACATTCTACCGCACATTATAGGCAATCAACGGTTTAATATAATTTATTACAAATTGAGGCAATAAGTATTGGCGTGGATAAAATTGATGGCGTGATAAAATTAATATTTGAAACGTTCTATAATGTGTAATGTTTAGGTTAGTCTTTCCAGGCCAGACTAACACGATTTGATTACCCGTAGGTACCCTATTGCAAATATTTATACAGCTTGCCACTAAGTTTGTTTTGTGTTGGCATGCCTAATCGTTTCTAAGGTCTTTAATAAGAAGCTACACGTTTAAATTATGAACACAATTTATAAGATTGTAGCTTTCGCATACTTACAGTTTAAAAATATATTATCATGTATCCATCTGTCTCAGGTAGAAGTGTATATGTCTAGACAGAGGCCTTCATGTTTGAGAACATCTAACAGTCATCTTGTGTAGAATACTTTATACAAAGCATGAGCACATTGAGCACAATAAAGGCATTTTGCCTCCCTATCATCCCTTTAAAAAAAGTTCTACATAATAAAAAAAATAAATCGCTTTTAGGACATCCGAGTAGATTACATACCCTATTAAAATGTTGTAATCCGTAACATATATCACAGATATCATTAAGCCTGATAGCAATTTGAAGCCCAGAACTTGAGATTCATCGGGCCAGAGGATTTAATCCTCAGGCGGTCGTACCAGGGGTATGTAATTGTATTCATGGCTCCGGTCGTGTGCGCCGACCCTCAGCCGGCCCGGCTTTAATGACCGGCCTCTTTGCGCTCGATCTAACTGAAATGACGGCCTGAAGGGATTCCGTCATGGTTATACGAAAATTTTGAGTTATTTCAAGTAATAAAGCGCGGGTTAATCCTGATGTTCGCGCTGGTTGAGACACGAATGGCGTGACCTTTGGGACAGCGTGTCTTGGCGTAGTGATGTCGGATGCCAATCAGCTAGAATATAAGGATCCTTCTATAGAAGGGTCTGGATGTGCTACAGACAAATGTGTATGAAGTGGTTTGTGGAATGGAAATTTTGTTACTGCTCAGTCTGGTGGATGTTTTGTCTGTGTACCTATGTAAACATACGGTAATTTTACTCCATGTTCGAGTCGAAAGTGTCTTTGTGTGACATCCGTGTCTTTGAACGGGCCAATCACGGCACGGGACTTTAATCACCTCGTCCTGCGCACCCCCGCATTTTTGGCATCATCGGTTGCATGAAATAATTGCTCTAAACTCGGTCTAGAGGATTCCTAGTCTATGCATAGGTACTATTCATACTGCTTAATACTAAATTGGATAACAAGTAGCAAGCACACTCACTCATTCGGAAATACAGCAAAACGCACAATGCAAGCTAAAATTCATGTTTTTTTGCATGGATTGCACGTCTTGCGAAATTAAATATGATGTGAAGTTACCTATCTATATTGTAAAATGCACTATAGGTTGGTATGCGCATATACAATACATATTAATTATTATACATTCATTCATCAGATATTCGTAGCAAATGCCTTTGAAACAAATTGTCAAGTTTGTTGACAAGTTCTGAAACTTTCGCTTCTGGAAACCTTTTGGTTGCATAAATAATAATTAATAATAATAATAATTTAGCCATTTAATTGGTTGGTTGGTTGCATAAAAGTGTCACTAAACTATGTTGTTCCAGTTTTATGTCAACCCTTACATTTCCACCATGCAGTGTAGCATGTCTCCACCTCGTTATCTCCAGAAAACCTTACACGTAGTATACCTATCGCAGGGCTGTCGCTAGCTGGCACGGCGACATGGTTACACCGAAATTATTCATAGCGTCCTTGTTCAGAATTGGTACATGTACCCCGTCGTGCTAGATACGAGCGAAACGGTTTAAGTTGCACATTTCAATTAGAAACTCTCTTGTTTTATAGAATCTATGCGTGAATTTAAATCAGCTGTGTAGTGCTAGATGTAAATAACTTTGTGTTATGCCGGACATGTTATTGTTTGGTTGATAAAATTGGTCGCAAGCACAAAACAGTCGGCGCAATTCGGGAAATGAATTAGAGATGCACTAGATATGAAATAGTAAAGAAAATGGTACTGTTGAAATGGTGGTGTGTGTTTTACTGTGGAACGTCACATATCTTTACTATTTCATATCTATTGGATCTCTAATTCATTTCCCGAATCGCACCGATAGTTGTGTTACCTACTATTAAGTACTGGTGTACATACTACATACTGACAAGTTTGATATGGATGTTTGTTTAGCAGACTATTCTGACCGGAGTACTGGTTAAGTACTGATTGCATGGAGTAGATGTCAACTCCATGCAATACAACAATACCTAAAATAATGTAACTTGCTAATTATTTTTCTATTTCTGAGAAGCAGAAAAAAATTAGCGAAACAAACAAATTACACAATCTTGCCATCAGATAATGCATGCCATTGGAATTAACACAATATTATTATGGAAATCTAAAATCGGAGTTCAAAACAAAATGTTCAAATTATTTATTGGCCTCAATTTCGTGCATAGATTACATAGTTCAAGCTTTACATTTCCTAAGCTTGTTCTATAAGCAATTATTTTACCAAAGATCTACATGGCAACTCCGTCCTTATCTTTAAAGCGTTAAGGTACAAAATGCTTCGACCGTTTGGAAAGACAAGATTGTACTGTGACCCTATAAGTTACCACATCGGTCGACCCTCGTAAATCGTAAAGGACGAAACAACATATTATAAACCAAAGCAATTCAGTCACATTTTCCAAAAGTTTAATAACTTTGGCTGTAAATAGCTTTCATAAATTGTACAAACTTAGTTAATCATTTACATATATGCTTAAAAAAATATTAATTATCAATAATGAAATGACAAGTTATTACAGTGGATCTGTCCCGTCAGTCCTGTTATGAGATTAATTATTTAGAATTAGCAACAGGGTTAAAAATAAAAAAAAACGGACTCGCGCACGAAGAATTCCGTACCATTACGCAAAAAACGGCAAAAAAATCAAGTTGTATGAGAGCCCGACTGAAATATTTATTTTGTTTTGTTTTTAGTATTTTTGTTGTTATAGAGGCAACAGAAGTACATCATCTGTGAAAATTTCGACTGTCTAGCTATCACGGTTCATGAGTTACAGCCTAGTGACAGACAGATAGACGGAGTCTTAGTAATAGGGTCCCGTTACCCTTTGGGTTCGGAAGCCTAAAAAAGAACTGCTATTATCCCATGAATCCAAACTACAAGTTCTCAGGGGACAAAACAATAGGTACAGCAGTATATCATTTCACACAGAATTAAAGTAAACAAATAACAATACCTGGGCAACCACGACATCTTATTCTTCGCTGCACGCTGGTAATGTACACCATTTGTCAAGATAAGCGGAAACAGTAGAGCATCGTGATAGCGGGCGTTACGCATACACCGCTTGTTTCCAGTTATAACCGGATTTTCTACCTCACCTGCACGGATATTATGGTCGTGTATGTCTACGTGACAGCGTGATAAAAAGTGTCCGTCCCTTTCAATCACGTGGTGTTAAAAAGTGACACTTATTTTATCACGTGGATAAAGCTATCCGTTATAGGCTGCCTGGATACAAAGCCGTGTATTACGTGAAAAAAAGTTATGGACTTAATTAACAGAGTATAAGTATAAATGTAGTAAGTTTGATTTTAATAACGATCGATAGCAATTTTGCCATCGTACGGGATCGCTCGATTGAGTACTCGTGATCTTCTTGTAAATTTGTTTGACGATGAAAGCGGTAGTCAAGAACTCTCTGGTTTGATGTATTGGCATACTCCAAACTTTGTATTCATATCAAAATTACGATGTTGGGACATTGTTAAATATGTAATCTAAGCAAGAAAGTAGACTTCAAAATATATAACCGGAACACAAGTAACACAAAATCACGCGCTGGATTCATTAAATTCATTCATATCTCATCAAATGACCTGAATACACACTAATTAACTCCCAGTTGAAATGGAACGCTAATAAAAAATACTGGGCTTGATTAAAGGCTCTTAGTAATTACCGATATTCAATACGATACCTTTGAAAGGGGTCAGTAATTAAAGAAAAATAACTTAACAGTTCCCCTTGGGGTTGATGGGTCAGGTGCACCTTTTGTCTTCTTTTTACCGTTTTATTCACTTTTCCGTTTCATTTAATCTGGCCCGCCGTGTCCTTTGGCTGTTATATCCATTTGACCGGGCGGACGCCTTTGTGTTAATTTATTCTTTGACGTCGGTAAAGGATTACACCGCCCGTTTGGGATTGGCGTTTGATCAATAGGTATAAAGCGTACGAGTGGCTGCCGACGATACGATACATATCAGGGCTACAACCGCGAAAATCGAAGTTCGCAAATTGCGGGCATTTTTTTCTGTCACTCTAATTACGCCTTCATTGGAGTAAAAGAGAAAGATCCCCACAATTTGCGTATTTTGGTTTTCGCGGTAGCCCCTCAGAGTGGGCTCATTTAGACGGCGCGCGAATTCGCATGCGATTTTAGTTACATAGCGGTCCATTTGTCTGTGCGGATTATTTACAGCCGATTGATCAAATAACGCAATAATGTAATGATAGTCGCATGACTCGCATGTGAGTTCTCGCACCGTCTAAATGAGCCCTTAGAATATTCGGACTCAGTAGCCCGGGACATTGGCGGAATCTGAACTGTTAATACTTGATCTTGATTTGATATCAGTCGCAGTGATAGTGATCATCTTTTATTCTGTACACAATAAATGTTATGACTAATGTAATAGTTATTTGTTTCACTCGGGGGCAACGTTGTTGTTTAATCGCTCGTGCTAATATTGATACCCGAGCAAGCGAAAGATTCCAAAATGGAATCTTGAGCGTTGCGAGCGTTTCAAAGCACGGGGGTTAAACAAAATTTGCCCCCGAGTGAAACACAAAATTTTTCACCACACCAACCCGAAGCAAATATTAAATGTAAAATATCAAACAAAATCAAAACAAATCAAATCCAAATGAATGTTATCCAATATTTATTAATCCAAAATCATCATTTAAAAGTCAATTCTACCAGCAAACATAAGAAAATAACTCAAAATTTGCATTTGATTACTTTGCCTCACATGTGAATAAAATGCAACTTTGCTATCAGTTTTTGAAGTGCAAAGTAAGCCTTTCTGAGCTGGTGTGGTGAAAAATATTTTTGACAGATTGTTTTAATCTTAATATGCAATAAAAAAATACATGAAAATACTTTAAATCCCGGTACAAATTAAAACACGACACCCTCACGCTATCACACGCACGCAAACGCAGTTACCGAAATTAATATGGTCGTGTAAAATTAAAATCTCCTTCACCGGTCTCGTTTTCGGGCCACAGACTCACGTACCTCTAACTCGATTTGAATAAATAATGCTCGTCTCGAGCCACGGGCAAACTGAATTATCGCGCCTTCATCTAAATAACACTCCTGTAATTTAACTAAATTCAGTTAAACAACAAGCCGTGCGAGTCGGAGGAAAAATTCAATGTCACAAATAGGGACCCGATTCGATTTTGAAATAGACATCTATTAGATATCTCTTAGACATCACCAAGATACGATAACGATATGTTTAAGATCTAACCTGCCTGACATTTGCGCGATTCCGGAGATACTCTTGAACGATTTCCAGAGGATATGACTTAGAGATCCAATTCACATCTAATAGATATCTTACTCTATCTAACATAAAAGTGACATTGGTTGCCCGAATTGCGCTGCAAAAGAGAACTAGTTGATATCTAAACTATAACGTATCTAGAGTGGATCTATTACGTGTCGTCTCTTGTGAATATCTTGAAGTTCGAACACGGCAGTATGTCTCGCACTAACGGTGTAATTGAGTTAGTTTGTTATGTTTGTTTGGCGACTGGGTGAAGGAACGAATCATTAGGTTAGGCGAAAAATAAGAATAAAGAAACGGCGTTATTATGTGTCTGGCCAGCCGATAGTGTTAGTGTGTCACCAGCCGATAGTGACATCTATAAATACAGAATAAAGGCTTTGCCATAAATCATTATATAAGCTAAAAGGCACCGCTAGCCTGCCATCTTGTCCTTGAACAAACTTTCCAGTTTTCGTTCAAGGCTTAGGTAGTCAGGTAAAAGGATTGGTCTACTGAATTACTTAGCTGTTGGTCTTCTTTACAGTCTGTGTCTAGAAACAATACTAAACGAGCAATTGATCCTGCTGGTTGTCTATTTTTGTTTTTATTCGGTACCTATTCTGTAGTCAGGTATTTAATCTTCATACCAACATGTAAGTATAACAACATCGTAAATAATAGATAATTAAAGATATACACTTGTGTGTGTTTCAACATTTGGTTTAAAATTGTCACTCACGTATATATTTCATATGTCTGTGTCTTATAAGATAAAGATAATATGTAGTTCGCTAAATACAATAAATTACCTAAACCATCCTGCATAGTAACACCAAAGACGAGGCACATATCCACCCAAAAGGATATGTGATTATTCGCGCGTACATTCCTATAATTAATAAGGAAAATAAACAATCTAGAAATCAGATTGTAGGAGAAAAAACATTGGTGCGAGTTCATCACATTCCGCGGACAAAAGCAAATAAAGCTGCAATAAATTACGTAACAAATATAAGGCTGGAAATAATACGGCACATTTGTCAGGATGAACGCGTGTTGTGGCAAGGCCTTACTAATACTCTAAGAAAAAAGTAGGCTAATCTCGTGGGTTTGCGCGGAGGCATTCTATTGCGCGTATTTTTTTAATTAAATTCAGTGTGTGCTTTTATTTGTCTTAAGCTTGATTGTGAGACTAGTGGTTGATATTGGTAGAATGTAAACATATCTAATCCGTATGTGTTACCTACGTGTCAAATGTCAGATTTCATATAATCTCCCAAAAGATCACTATTTATGTTATGTTTAAGTCAATAACATAGTTTATCGAAAAATATTAGTTATTAAATAGTAAAATATTATTGACGTCTAGCGTCTATCTATCTAATAATTTTATTATCTACGTGTCAAATGCCATATTACATATTTTTTCCCCAACATTCACTGTTTTATGTTATGTTTAAGTCAATAACATAATTTATCGAAAAATATTAGTTATTAAATAATAAAATATTATTTACGTCTATCTGTCGAATAATTATCTACGTGTCAAATTTCAGATTATATATATTCTCCCCAAAATACACTGTTTAATGTTATGTTTAAGTCAATAACACAATTTATCCAAAAATATTAGTTATTAAATAATAAAATATTATTTACGTCTACGAATAATTATCTACGTGTCAAATGTCAGCTTATATAATATATTCTCCCCAAAATGCACTGTTTTATGTTATGTTTAAGTCAATAACACAATTTATCCAAAAATATTAGTTATTAAATAGTAAAATATTATTTGAGTTATTCCTATAAACCTACAATGTTCTTATAAACCCTATATTCCAGTATTTATATAATAATTGCAATTAACTGGCATAATGGTCATTCTTAAATCAAAGAATTTCCTTTTTACGTACAGTAATAAATGTCCATTAAATAAGGCACCTAATTAACGAATCATAACAGAGAGACATTTAGAATACAGATAAATTAAAGAGCCTTTTGCCTTGAGAAACCAATTAATTGGAAGTGAAGAAAATTAAGAATAATTCCGACGGAATCTAATCGATTACGGGGGCTTCGAGGATTAGAAAAAGATTAACTGCTTAACTTAGTTGCCAATAAACCTAATAATGTAGGCTATTAAGTGATTGCAGGCAATTTTATTAAAGCATTCATAATTTGTTAGAAATTCATGAGTACTAAGCATAAACTAATGAATAAATAAATTAAAGGTTATTAGTTAAGTTTACAGTAACGCAGGGTAGTATTTTAAAGTTTTGCCATACTCTGCCAGGTTAAGATATAAGAAGGTACACATACATCATACCAAACTACGTATGCGACCAATATCATAACCGCGAAAAAAACATCGAAATTCGATAAACCAAAATGTATGAAACAACTTATTTTTTACGATTGCGCGGTTGGACCCATAGTAAAAGTTGTTTGACAAATAACACCATATATAATCGATATCATATCAAATTTGATAGAAGCCATACCTCGCGACAATCTATATTAGCTGGTAATTCCGCGTTATTCTCATCACGTCGTGGCAAATTGGCTGCCCTCGAAAATTCGTGCCAGCCATAACGTGTGGGATACGAGCATGAATACATTAACCGGTTTACAACGAAAAATTCGAATGAAATTGGATTTCTCGGTAATTTCACTATGGTAAATACATCGAGCTAGGACCTGATATGGCCGGAAACAAAAACATGCTTGCATTACTTACTTATTACTTACTGCCGTGGCGCAGCGACCCGAAGTGGATCGTGGCCTCTGACACTAAGGAACGCCATGCTTCTCTGTCTAGCGCCGTTTGTGTCCAATCGACGGCACCGAGCTCGTTCAGATCTTGCATCTTGCATTGCGATACTTATTCAAGAGACCTATGGACCTATTTGAACTGAGCTTGCATATTGATCTCATTTTGGCATAATATGCTGATTTAGACGGCGCGCGAACTCGCATGCAATTTTAGCTACATTGCGGACTGTTGGACCACTTCAATTCAACCAATTCAACCGACCGATCAAAACCCGCAATGTAATGAAACTCGCATGCGAGTTCTCGCATCGTCTAAATCAGCCATAACTTACAGCGCTTCTCGTTCGCACCAATTGAAACATAACTTACAAATATCTCAACGCGCAAGCGATACACAGAACAGGAAAAACTTCATGGCTATCTCCTAGAGTGTTCAACAAAAGGAAACTAACCCGAAAATACATTACGCTCGGTCTTACGTTCGGTTCCGGGGCATGCCACAATAATGCGCCCCCCATTTGTCAGGATAAACCGGGGGAGGATAGTGTTGCCGAAAATATTTTGCCAAACTTGTTTACTTTTGCTCGGAAAGTTTAGTGATTGATAAATAAAAGCTACTTTCTCTGATAATATATATATAATAATACCCTAGCAACTTATAATGCGATATGTGAATACTTTAGGACTATTCGGACAAATAATTGTCATAAAATTTTGAGTGGGAATATTATTTTATTACATTGCACATATTCAAAAATTCGTAGATTACTACCAAGTCCAGAGGGCCAACCGCTAACATCGAAATTCGTTATCTGCCTTTCTATCACTCAAATATGCAAGAGTGATAGAGAGGCAGATAATGGTTTACGTTTTTTCGATGTCGGCGGTGGACAGTTATAGGCAACGAACTAGAATAACTATAGAAGCCTAAGAAGAGCTTAGAAATGACGCCACGTGTATTGTGAAGCCGATTTATGGTCTAACGATTCATTCATGACTTGGTTTACAAAGAACTATTGTATTCAAACGCTATATGCATAGCTGCCAAACGCGTTACGCAAACGATATTGCTGAGTGTTCCTCATGCAGAAGATACCGCTTGGTTAAGCAGTAAAGCGCCACTCCAAACCTGACACCTTTTGTTTATTTCCCAGCATTTTAGGACTATAGCACCCGAGTATACTCTGAGTGCTTTAAACTTGCACCGTACTATGCTAAATCTTATACATTAAGCTGATCCAAAGTTTATTCTCGCCTTAACACCTTTCTACGGTCGCAAAGGAATGAAACTTAGCATAATAAAGTGCATTTAAGATAAATTTTACGTGAGATGGAAGCTTTGTATCGCCTTCAGCGCTTAGCAACCATCAAGTAAATTTATTTGAGGATATAAACTAAGTTAGGGCTTGCTTAAGCTAAGTCTGGTCTAGAGAAGCTGTTGAGAATTTGTATTTACGACATATTTTTTTTACACACAGGATACAAATATAGATATAGAGGTAGGCCAAAACGGGATGGTATTGGTATCTCATGCGAATTTCGAGTGGCCTAAATAAGCAAACACCTCCACTTTATGCTATATAAGTTATGATTTTAACTCACATTTATAGACAGGTCTAACGCGAATTTTATTCAATTACCTTGATTTATCGACGTTCCGACACAGGATAAATGTGAGTTAGTATGTGTTCAAAACGCGAAAGTTTAAAATATTACATAACTAAGTTATGATTTTGTTAGTGATACTCGTATGATACTATCGCTCGCGCTTACTGGTGCGCACGAAATGCGTTGCAAAGTCGTGTCATAACACAAAAATATACATTTTGAAATAATTAGTAATGTCTGAATACTGCTCAATGTGTCTGTTTAGCACTATGCGGAACGTATGCTTGTTTTCTACTATCCTGACAAAAAATATAACGTTGAGAAACGATATCAACAAACAAATTATCAAGCATCCCTATACAACCAATTGTCTTATTTATTGAGTTTGCGACCGATACACAGGAAACAGCTGTATCTAAACGGATTACCAACCGCTCTCATTCCTATGGCAGAGTAGCAACGGCATAAGACAACTATTCATAGCTTGCGTATTTAACATGAGCTAACATTTGTTTTAAACTAAGTTATACAGCTAATCGTATTACATCCTAAGCAGCTCATGTCAGCAGTTGTAAACCGATTAGAAGTCGAAGTCACTGAATATCTTCTTCTTCGACCTAGCGTTTTCCCGGCCTAGCGCCAGGGTCCGCTTTCCTGCTCAGTCTTCTCCACTTCGCCCGGTCTTCACAATTCAAGTCACTGAATATACCCACTTAAATTTAATTAAGCTTATAGGATGGGACATATGAGAAAAAACGCCCAGAAATGTTACTAACTAACTAACCTACATTTTTTTTGAGAAAGTTTATTTTTTAATTTTTTCTCTTTGATAGGATTAATTTAAATTAAGAATGTTTTCCTTTTATATCCTTGGTATTTTTTCACCGTTTAGTATTCAGTTATATGCGTAGTAGTTTTAAACAAACCTTGCTGCACCAATCGGCAATGCCGCAGTGATTTAATTTGCAACCGTTGCTGCTAGAAGCAACGGTAACTGGGTTAGGAGCTGCCACTCTGAGGGTCAATCTTGAGCGATAATTTGACGTATTGGAATTAGATTGCATGTGGTATTGTTTCATGAATTGGGCTAACAGGAAAACAAATGTGCATTAGCAGAATAAAATTGGTTTGGTTGTTTGCTAAATGCAGGATATGACTGTCATTTAGCAAAAGTATCGTTTACCGTCTAGTAAACAGAAGAGCAATAGCTGGCGAGGTGTTAAAATGATCTCAGAGACATAAATATTTGATTGACATGATACCAACATGGTATTACAGATAAATCCACTTAAGAAAACTCTGATGGGAACTCGCTAAAACGCTTCTTGAGCAGAAAAGCGTATTATCCGTGAAAAAAATGCATGAAAACAAGGTGCAAAGATCAGTGTAAAATAGAATATTACACGGGAATCGTATTAAACGGGATCTATTGTATTTTCTTTAATACCATGTTGGTATTTATTAAAAAGTCGACTTCTGCGAGCTCAATCTGTTTCTGGCTGTACATTAATCGATGCTTATGAAAACTGTTGTAAACAAGTTAAATGATAGAATTTCAATTTGGTAAACAAATTGATTGACGGGCGATTTTTGTTTCTGACCAGTCAGGTTTAAGTTTTGAAATATATTTTTTAAGTCAACATAATTATTCAATTTTATTCAATTTTACATATTATGTATGTATGTATAAAACTTAACAAACTAAAACCCGTTCTGAGCCATGCCGGGTCCAAAGGTCCCCATCACACTAGCAGCGTTACCCCGCTGAATGGCGATGGAGACCTGTTGGACAAGCCATGACTCAGAACGGGGGTCATTCCCCTTTTCTCTGAGGCGCTTTCCAAGTTCCCCGAAAAGCTCTCGTGCCTCCCGTCCCCAGGGCCCAGCTGTCTCGACAGCGACGGGCACGAAGTCGTACGTGGCTCCCAGGGCAGAGTATTTCTGTCGCTTATTTTTGGCGGCAGTCTCTGCCGCCGAACCTGCCGACTTGGCGGTGTGTCCTACATGGGATGCAGCAAATGTACTCACACAAGTTGCATCCCATATAAGACACCGCCCTCTCTGCCAGGGAACCAGCGTCAGCCCGTCGGGTCGTTTGCCATCTGTTCGAGACAGCCCCGGTGGTTCGAGGAGGCACGGGACGCCCACCGACAGCATCGCTCGACGGACTATTTCATTCAAAGAATGGTGCCTGGGGAAACGACCGGCGCATCTCTGACAGCTGAGCCCATGGTGGCCGTTCTCTTCTACCATCACTCCACAGATGCAGCGGTGCGCGTTGCACACCTTGCACCCCAACCTTAAGGCCACTGCGATCCTTAGGGAATCGTTGTCTAGCAGTGTGCCTAATTGAGGGGAAGGCAAGGCGTGCAACCATGCACCCGACTCAGACTTGGAGGCGGCTTTGAGACGCGCCAGATCGGTTATCGAGGCACCAGCCTGTAAATTCGCGTGGCGAAGCCTACAAAGGATGTCATCCCAGCCCCTCTGAACGGCCGGGTTTTCTGGATGCTCATTAGATGGGCACAATGTGGCCCATTTTGATAAGGCATCCGATGCAAAGGGCAAGCAGATATTGGTGCTCTCTATTGTAAGTATCCGACCGACTAGATCAGCTGATCCGTGTATCGAAGCCAAAAACGCTACCAAGCCGATGTCTTGGACTCGACGGATGCCGAGACCGCCATAGCGAACAGGTAAGGACGCCTGACGCCACTGATCTCCGTTCAAACTTACGTTCAATACTGTTTCTAGGATGAGTTTTAATGTGTCGTCGAGGGTTTGTAGGTCCTGTTCGAAAAGCCAAGTCGGAGATGTTCGTAGGGTGTACACGGTACGGGGAAGTGCGAAACAGTTCCGCAAAAGAATGAGGGAAACATGTCCAGACAGATGAACCAGGTGCTCCCGTACGCCCGAGAGTGCCTGCCTTTTGCTTTGTAATACAGAGCTGACACCCTCGGAGAATATGGGAGCACCTAGGAGTTGGAAGGAGGATTTATCGATCTGCCTCATTCCCGGCAAAACAGTTTCGAGGTCTGTGAGTGTTTCAAAAGTTATATCGCCGCAAGTAAAGAATTCGCACTTTGAAGGATTAATTTCTAGTCCTATTGTTTCTAATGCCGGTATTAAGGTCTTTAAATTTTCTATGACAACATCAGGGCTCCCTCCAATGACACCATCATCAAGATACCATACGTTTAATGGTGCTTTAACTGCAGAAATCATTTTATGTATGGCCAGACAGAATAAAAGGGGCCCTAGAGGGTCGCCCTGTTGAGCGCCGACTTGAGATTGGATGGGTTCACCCGAGTAGAAGAGATTACTCGGGGAGGCATAACATTGATAGATAAAGGGGTACAGGCGTGGAATTTTGTCTAGGACTTCATTGAGGATGATGTCTCTTTCTACACTATTGAAAGCATTTTTTATATCTATCTTGATGATGATGTCATTGGTCGTATGGTGTTCCGTTGCGAAGTGACGAGTGGCATGTATTGCCGCCTCGCAGCCCAGAATTGTGCCAAAACCCAACTGTCTGGGCTGCAAATAGCCAGACATTGTTTCTCTTACTGCTCGGCAACAGAGTTTAGCCGTGAGGCGCCGGAAAATACTGCCTACTGCAATCGGTCTGATGCCACCGTCTTTTTTAGATAAGGCACAAAGAGAGGCCCCGTAAAGAAATGGTCTCACCTCCATGTTTAGCATACCTCTCAGTAGGAAATTGCATAATTTCGCGAGGGCCTCTAGCAGGCGGGGCCCGTTGTTCCCGGCGGCCGGCGAGATCAGTTCTTTAAGGTGTTGTGGTCGCAAACCATCGAAACCAGAGGCCGACCCATTATAAAAAGACGAGATTGCCGTGGCTACGTCTGAAGGCGTTACAGACAGAAACGGGCTTGCAATGTTAGGCTCAGGGGGTAATGTTACTAGCCTAGATGGTGGCGGATGTTTCTGTTTCAGAGCAAGTAGGGTATTCTCATTAGAGGGAGCAAGTGCGGAGTCCGACAGAAGCAACCGAACAGCTCCTCTCAAATCACCGTCGTGTACTTTGGTCTCGATAGTGCGGTATAATGAGGCGGGTTTGGCTGTAGCTGTGGATGGAAAGTATGTATGAATATTATTAATATTGTTTTTAACTTTAGACGTGAGTGATCGGCGCTCAGTGGCGTCTGGCACCCTTAAGGCTGAGTATGAGAAAGATAATAGGCTAAACCAATCGTCAACATTATTAGTATGTAAGCAATTGTCAATAATTGAGCATAGCTTATCAGCAGCGAGGCACCTGGCTCCTTTAGGGATGTGTCTAAGTACTGGCACATTCGATTTGAGTATTGGTAGATCATCTAGTCGGTTTCTTGTATGTGGTGACTGTGGTACTACATCGGTCGAGATTCCGGTTTGGGTGGGATTGGTATCCGAGATGCTGCTGGTACCGTGGTGTTTTCTCAAATGGATATTCAGTCCCCTCTGTCCCTTAAAGGAGCGATTCTGAGGGCAAAAAGGACAACGTGTTGAATTATTTAGAGTGGGCGGAATCAAATGTCCTGTAGGCCCGTGGCATGCCGGCTGCTGTAGTGGCAGCGATCTTTGCAGTGATGGTGGCGGCGGCGGTTGTGGCAGCGGCATCGGCGGGGATGGTGGCCGAGGCTGTGGCGGTTGTAACAGCAGCGGTGGCGACGGCGAGTGCGGTAACGAAGGTTGTGACAGTGGCGGTGGTGGCGATCCCGGTGGTGACCGTGGTGGTTGTGGCAGATCGTATTCATTACAGGATTCGTCTGTGTCGGTTGCTGAGGCAAACTCATCCCCTGACGAAGAAATTCCGCCTAGGGACTTGGGCGAAGCGGGCCCTGGGGAAGGCAGTGGGGGTGGTCGTGTGTTTCTTGCTGCTTTTTTCTGTAATCTAGTGAGCATACTGTGGATAGTATTTTTTGTAGTTAGACTTCATCTGACAGGGGTTCATTATACCGGTATTTTCGGCGCCACAAGGTGGCCCAAGGTTTGCAATTATGTGTATACAATGTTAAGGGGCGTAAAGAGGAACACTACACTGAAAAAATGCTTATTTATGCGGTAAAGGCGTACAAAAGTAAATATTATGATGTAAATTTTCACTTGACACGTCTGTCATGGAACGTCACGTCACTTTTTTAAGCTTTCTATTATTCAATTAAATTTGTTGATATACGTTCTTCTAAACTTAAACATTTTTTAAGTGATTTACGTAAACTTTATAAGCTTGTGACGGCCATGAATTTATTATTACTATAATTCACTGCGTCTAATCGAAACAACATTTTACTGTAACGTTCGTTTCTCCAAGCGCTATTCCAAATTTATTTAGCATATAGCTGTAATCTGTAATAGGCTCCCAAAGCTCCATTTCCATTGGTCTCACGTGCTCCTAATAACGTAGTGGTTAGGTTAATTTCATAAACGAAGTCGACCACAAATTGCACCTCACTGATCGACGTGCGTTCCATTATTAACCATTAAGTGCCCGCGACACGGTATGGAGTCAACTTTGTATTCCGATTGTTTACGCGAGCGTAGGCGAGACATATTCTCGAACCATCCAATGTAACGTGACCGCGAGATCTTTAGCAACTATTCGTAAACGAAGATCACACTTATACTGGTTTCTTTGTACCATAGCGTCACCTGTGCTCGGTAAGCGAAGCTCTGTACCACTTTCAGCCTTGGCATTTTGACTATTCACTACATAAAGCTCGTATCTTGAAAACCATAAAACTCTAATTTGCACTCTATTGTCTGCGTAACAAGCGTGTTTTTCCCTTCGACTCATTAAACAAGACACGAGAATAGGAGGTTGCAGTAATAATGCACCCCAGAAGGGTGCGTTACGTGCTATGCATTTTAATTCACGAAACATGCTCACAGAATTTAATTTCCGCCTCGTGTTTTATTATGATTCATTGTTTGTTGTGACGGATTCATTTTAAATAATGACCAAATAAAATTATGTATGTTGCAATTATTTATGCATCTATACGGCGAGAGAATGCAGCATATATATGTAGGTTAAATATTACCAGGAAATACTAAAACTATTTTAATTACTGCGATTCACTGTTATTTTGCATAATCAATTATTATTATTCACTTTTACAAATTTTGAAATTTTTTCGTGTTTATTAGTAATCGTTCAATAATACTCGTAATAAATGAATGATATTTAATGACATCGTATCATACCTATTGACGCCAAATAGTGAGTATTTAATTGAAATATTTAATTAATTTACTATAGTATGAGTCGATCCATAAATTCAAGACCTTTGAAGCAATAGGACTCGTTATCAAATCTATGTAAGAGCAAATAGGTCTCAGCTTTCAAAAGATTCATTGCCCTAACCCTTGCCCGCAAACCACATAGGGCTAACTTAATTAACTATAATTAAATATCTTAATTCTAAAGTTTGTTTTAGCATATAACAGAATACCTAGCGATCCAAATCCCAGCAGCTAGACGGTAATAAAATCATTTAATCCAGCGGTTCTCAATCTTTATTTTTGACGGAACCCTTTTGGAAAGCGAAATACTTGATGGATCCCTACATTGTACATAAAATTTAACCTAACCTTACATAAAATTTTTCGAGGCGACTAAAGCATAGTGTTCTAAATTCTTGCGGAAACCCTGCAGGGGTGTCGCGGAACACACTTAGAGAATGGCTGATTTAATCAATTGAAGTTTTGTTCAAACAGAACCAAACTTGCGTCAATGTACCTATCAAAATGTTTTCAGTCAATTCCGAGTTCAATTTAAGTTATGAGAACGCTGTTGAAGGTGGCCAGACAATTTTATTATTACTGCTTTCAATTCAGAATAGATAAAACGATGTGGCCTTCTAGCCTGCAGGGTAGGCGAGCTGTTGGCCGCCTGCCAACCATCTACAGCAGGATGTACAGCCAGCTCACAAATCGACGTCCGACCCTTATACCAAACACCCCTTACCTATCCAAACTGCAACGCAAAACAAACCTTAAACTTTACAGCATAAAGCACACAGAACCGAGCGGCGGCTGCAACAGAAAACATTCTGAATTCAAATGTGCTGCTGACGCCATTGTGTTTCCAATATTCTATATCAATAAAGTTGAATGCCTCGAAATAAGCCCGCAAGTCCCGTTTTTGGTGAATATTTTCATATGATGACTATGCAGGTGCGCCTTAAACAGATTTGAATACTGAGATACGATATATTGTTATTGCTGTGCACCATATGGTTTCATTTGGGGTTATATTTTTTATGCACAGACTAAATCAAAGCAAGCAACATATTAAATAACTTTAAAATCTCGGAGGTTTTATTTTAAATTGCTTAATATTTATTATTATTTATTAAAAATATTATAATACCAGAGCAAAGAAAATTAGAGACAGGCTACGTCCATGTCAAAAGTTAGTTTGTCGTAGCGAGTAAAATGAACTCTCGTAGCAAGTGAAGAAAATCGTCGTCGTAGCACGGGCTGCAGCGTAATTTTATTTGATTTGATTTTGACGTAACCCGCAACGCATCTCGCTCGCGTGTATATGAGTACGAGCGAGATGCATTACGAATAATGTAAAAATGAGATCAATTTATGAAGTTCGTCTTTACCGCAGTACAGTTGGTCATATCATGAATACGTAGCAATGTGAATTCGTCTTATCGTAACAAAGCTAAACCCGTGGGATTATCGATATGGTACTATATAAAATCGAGATCTAATACACTAACGCGCTAAATAATAGACAAGGAAGGAAATCCACTTTAACTTAAATATAAAATATAAACTTTTGCTACAGTTAAAAAATGTATAAGACTTCACATTACTTACATTTAAAAGTATTACACGATGTTATTACAGACGAAAACAAACAATGTTAATAAAACATCCGTCCTGAATTCAGATCAGGCAGACGGACTAAACAAACAACATTCGAGAAAAAATATTTCCCCCGACATAACATTCCTTTGAGTATTCAGCCATGGCAACAATCGCGGAACAATTTATGCAAACAATGCGGGCGACATCTTTCGGCGCAAAAAGAATAGTCTTCGTTACCAGGGCGTTAAACAAAAGAATGACCGCGGGCGAGTCTTGTACATGTGTGGCTGGTTCTGCGTTCAGAACTTAAAAGTTTTCTCCATTAATTACAACAATGCTTTAGTGATAGAATAAAACATATTTCACTAACATGAATTCTTCATTTGCCTAGCCATTTTTGACGTGATAACGAGTAATAAGTCGATGAACACCGGTAGCATGCTCGAAAAAGTGTCACGTTGTGGACAGATCTCCATGGTAACGTTACGGCCAAAGTATGCAATTTTTCATCAGTGTTTTATCACGCAAAATTATCGTCCGTAAACCGACTTTACAGACAACCATATTTTCTCATATTTTTTCCTACTTGTGGGCTGCGAATAAAGACAATATCTATTTACATCTTCATACCCTTAACGCTCAATATCAACGGAACAAGTAGTCCCTTTAGTTGATAACAAACTTTACCACAATAACAACCGAATATTTTGATTCATGAGTTATAGCAGTTTTGTTCTCCCCTGTACGCTCCGTAATCCTAAAATCGTTCATTCCGAGTCCGAACCCGGGGTGTCCGATTGCAAAGAAAGATTTTCTATCGCGTAGTGGCGACTTCCGTGGCTCTAATTACAGTACCGTGCCACAAAGAGTTAACCTTTCAAAGGAGTCTCTGGTTTCGTTGGTCGCGCGAAATTACGACTCTAAAAGAAGCCACTCACCGGCCAAGGCTGGCGTTTAAAGCGCTTTCAAGCGCGTCCTTCGTCTTTTGCTTAATATCCAAGAAAGAATTCAAGAGTTTGAAGTTTTTAGGGGCATATTTGAAAAAGAAAAATATGATATCGACTTGGTTTTAAGGTGTAGGTATGATATCGTTAACATTGAATTAGCAATTACAAACGGGTATTACCGAAATGTTCCATTAAACTATTCATCAGTTTCCTGCTGGGAAGTACTCATTTAGACGCTATATGTACGTGTTATGTACGAGATAAAAGTGATACCATCTAAATCCATACAAAAAACGCACCACAGCACTCTCGATATTAGAAATTCCAAAACTTTTTGGTAATATCAAAGAAAAATCACAGAATAGTGCAACATCCCTGTTTTCAGATCCAGATGTGTCGATAAATGCTACCCATACCCACTTCACAAAGGCTTAACGATTGGGGCTTAGCCGTCCAAAGATAGGCTTTGGGTACGCGGGTGAAGGTAGTTATTCAATTGGCTATTGAAGGTAGATACGGGGATAAAGCGAAGGGAGGCGTCACCCTTGGCATTTCGCCAAGGTACTTACAGCGAGACGGACGTGTCTGCCTCAGCCGTTTCGCGTTACAGCTTTTAAGTAAATTGTGTACCTACTATCTAGAGCTAAATTAGGAAATACTTCTCAGTGGTATGTGCTCATATATTAAAATAAGACGAATTGCAAGAATTCTATAGCAGATAGGTTGATTTAGTTGTATCACTATTCAATCATAACGGCAGAGCAAATAAAAGTAATTATAAATGAAAGTAATGAATATAAATTAATGCAGAGATTTTATGATCCAGTTTGCGATAAACTTAAAAGAATTAATGCAAGAAAAGTAACGAAACCTGAGTTTGAAATTGCAAAAAGCAAATTAATAGGATCAGTCATTTTAATTAACAAATAACAGCTACTTAAATTCACCTAAATGCGAGTTTCGTTATAAGTAAATTACTTCTTTTGATGTTTAAACGAGCAAAACAAAAACACAACGATGACTGCGAACAAGTTCGCAACAAAGTTGAACGTAAATTACGTACGTACCAATATAGAAACATGCATGAATAAAATGCGCACTCTGTGACTGCAACAGAGGTAAAACGATAAAGTTTCATTTCACTAACATTACACATAAGTTTTATTCCAGTTGACGCGGTTCTTCGCCGGCTCTGTGTGTTGTTTCAGCAAACAGAGGCGTGCTATTGCTTCAGATAGTTTTCAGACGAAAAATAACAGACCTAACTTTTGGAGGTTTTATTTTTATATGCAACGTGTATGTGTTTTTTAAAGGAATAGTACCAACAACGAATATTAACATTGTAACATTTTTATGAGGAGTAACAGAAGCAATTATTTAAACCATTTATAACCTGGGTCTTTTACAGGATCTGCTTAGTTATAAGCTTTTATGTTAATGAGCTTTTTTATAGCCAACTAGAAAAGCTAGAACAAGATCTTCCCTACAAATCATAAAACGGACTAAGAATAGAATTAATCCTCAATTAGGACAAGTCCATTCATTTCTCATTAATTTATTTAATTACAGGGCTGAAGTGATTACCGGAACATGATGAAAAGCAATAAAATTAATGGAAAAACTAAGATCGTATTCGTCTCCCAATGGCTCCATAAAACTCGAATGGCCTAGGCACTTAATATTTTGCGACGTGCTCTAATTAAGAGAAAGAAGTGACGCCCCTACAATTGTCCAAACACTGAAATACGCCTTTCATTGTAGAAAGGAACAATAGGGGCTGAATTGGTACGGAACAATGTGGCTGCCCTATTATTTGAACGAAAGAAAATAAGGTATTTTCCTTAATGAAGTTAAAGTTTAATTGCGTTCTGCAAAATGATCTTTTCCGACGTCGGTCAAGGGAGGGTCGGCAAAACAGGATTAACAATGTCTGGGAACTCGTTATAACCTGAAATGAATTAATAGGTCAGAAGTTGAAAACACAAATGGCGAAGTTTTTTTGGGTTAACCGGGCCTGATGAGTGTAGGCCTGCCCGGGGAGCGAAAATGTGACACTAAAATCAGCCTCACTTTGCGTGGCATTAGAAGCCATGTATAAAAAAACCGGACTGACGACCTGATAAAGGTCGCGGGAGTCCGCTGGATGTGGGTGGCGCAAGGCCGGTCATTGTGGCACTCTTTGGGGGAGGCCTATGTACAGCAGTGGACGTCCTCTGACTGATATGATGATGATGATGATGAGAAGCCATGTTACAGCCACAGACGCTGCTCAAATCATCTGTCAATTTGTAATTACAAAGCCTCATGTTTCACTTTATTTAGTATATTACAAATTACAATTATTATTATTGCTAATGCTAGACAAATAGGCAAAGCCGCTATGATTACATATCACTTCTATTTACCTATATGTACTTTCTATTATTGTCATTAAGTACTTCTTACGTTTTTTGTTCTTAAAATTAACTTACCTACTTTCACAGCAAAAGTTTTATCCCTGTGACTTCTTGAAGTAAGTTTCTTAACTATATAGTGCGAGACTCTTTGAGATTTAGGTAATCATAATAATCAAGATATTCATGTTGTTACATATATGTAGCTACGTCAAAACATAAAAGATTCGTCAGTAAAAGTATTTAACCTGACGAGTTGTCGAATTATTGCAATATTTTAACGAAAAGCATGCACAAGATTACCTACTGATAAGAATTTTAATTTTTTTTTACACAAAGCATTTCATTTATAAATCAGCGCCAATCATTTCCATAACGAACATAGTATTTCCAAAAGTAGGTACTTGCTGTTTGATAAATTCGATTAATGATAATAATATACGGCGCCATTACCCTCAGATGCCCCACTCCAAAATGAATGCAAACGACAGGCAAAAAGGAATAAATTCCTTTTTTTCGCCATTGAATTATGATATACTCTTGAAAGAAAATTGCTTTGTGAAAATGCCGAGCCCTTGAATTGCGTTATAATAAGTAAAAAGTGATATTGATCATGTTTCATTTTTTTATACATTTTTGTAATCTGGGGATTGTACAAAAATTATTTATCTTTAAGCGAGCAATTCTTGTTTATTTATTCATTATTTCGGGGATCTCGGGAACGGCTCTAACGATTTCGATGAAATTTGCTATATAGGAGTTTTCGGGGGCGAAAAATGGATCTAGCTAGATCCTATCTCTGGGAAAACGCACATTTTTGAGTTTTTATACATTTTTCGAGCAAAGCTCGATCTCCCGGATATTTTAAACTAACCCGAAGACAACAAAATAGTAAAATGCAGTGAAAATGGCTCTAAAATATTCACTATATTACCTGTATGAAAACATTATCTTAATTGTTCACGAAAACTCATCTCTTTCTCCTTTTTCATTGAGAGTCGGTGGAAAAAAACCCAAATGCCGCGATAGTTGCCTCAGTGTCAAGTTTTCAAACGTAACTAGATAAAAACATGGCACTCGTTTACTAGTTCGTAAGATAAAATACAGTTAACAAAGATACACAGCGTTTGCTATTCGATTGGTATTCAAAATGCGTTGACTGTATCAGCAATCCGACCCCACACGCACTCAATTCCTAAAGTGGTCAATAAGCACTACACTTACAAGTAACCTATCCCCCCCTCCACAATACAAATGACTCCATTTAAGAGAAACGTTCACGATCCCTCAAAAACGAACCAATATTTACAAATTCAACACTCAAATGGCACTCCAAACAGCAGTGACGTCACTCCCTTTTGCACTATTCGTCTATTTACCCCTCCCTTCTGGGTTCCAAAGCGATAATAGCGGTGTTTTCGGCAAGGAATCTTAAAAAAGGCATCTGTATTCAAGTCGCCGATTGCCGGTTGGCTTTTTGATTCGTTTGTCCGATGAGAGCAGAGGAAGATTGATGTCAGTTCAGTTTTTGTTCGGTCACATACTGTATTGTTTTTATGGGCCACGGCGAACTATCCATCAATATACCTACAGATAATAGTCATTTGTTAACACCTACCACTCATATTGACGGCCCGATTCCAACTTTAAGATACGTCAGTTAATAGATCTAGAAAAGATATGGATTAGATATGTCAGTGTCAAACAAGTGTCAAAATTGACGTTTCTTCAAACAAATACGTCACTATTGACACTTGTTTGACACTGACATATCTAATCCATATCGTTTCAATATCTAGTATTTGACGTATCTCATTGTTCGAATACGCCGGGATACCTCACGTAGACTTTTTGACGTTTCATTATTCGCATGTAGGCATCGACTGTTATTTAACCGATAAAATAGTTGCAAACTGTTCACTTTTTGCATCGTGCTATTAAAATGATCGGGCAGCTTAAACTGCAAACTACGCTTGAAGCAGCTAAACACCTCTCATTTAGGTCCCGCAACTTTTTAATCAGTGAAGTACGAGAATTTCCCAATAGCTAGTAAAAAGTTGAACTAAAGTTCCTTCAGCAAAATGCCGCAGTTACGGTTCTAACTCCAAACACTTAGGACATCTGCTTTGGCCCGATCCAATTAGTAAGGTCGCAAAGCTGTTTTTTAGTTGCACCTCTTAGTGCTGTTCGTTTTTAAGTTTTAATTAGTTTGTTCGATCCGATCGAAAACCTCCCGAGAATTGGATTAGAATCTGTCCCAGACAAAAGTGAAATGCCGTTTAAGGAAATCTACTTTGAAAACTGATTACATACTATTAATAGATTTACCACGATGTATATTAGTATCCGAGTTAATTTTTGTGTTCCGTACAAAACTTAGTTGTTCTTACTTCAGAATAAATATAAATAAAACAAATGCCTATAATCTTGGTACAAACCATAACTTCAGGCAATCCTACTTTCAAGAAAAGAAATAACACCTTTTTTGTGTCATTATGGGTCATTCAAGTCACACATTATAGTCATAAACTGCTTCATGTATAAAACCTCCTCAACATGCAGATTTATAAAATAGTTTCTTCACAAAACCTTATTTTGGGTAATAGATTGGCTCTATACTCGTAAATATCGTTTCGCATAGAAATCAGTGTCTATTTGAACATCCAATATAGATGAAATGCGACAAAAATATACCTACAACATCGCGACCGTCTCCCCAGTCCTTCATCTCGTATTCTCCGGGCGAGCAAAAAACCATTCTCAATTTGAGCAACGGTTTCGTTCTAAGAAAATGGTCGGAAAGTTATCACAAAGAGCCATGGATTATGATTATCCTGATACAACGGCAGTTGGAGGGAATATATACTAACCAAGTTACAGCAAACGTGCCAGATATTGTATAGCTCCATTAATTTTTTGCCTCTGCTCTGCTACATACCTATAACAAAACGACATTCGAATTAGGATTAGACAAGATTAAGAATTTATACACCTAAACCTTAAGAATCACTCTATTGACAGGTGAAAACCGCATGAATATCTGTTCAGTAGTTTTTGAGTTTATCGCGAACAAACACACAAACAGACAAACGCGGCGGGCGACTTTGTTTTATAAGGTGTAGTGATTTAACCATTCAACCTTTCCTTGACTACTATACATCTTACATGTTAAAGATTATGGTAAATAGTTTAATCTTTACATCCGCGGCATCGCAAAGAGGGTTTATTTGAGCTTGGTAAGTGTTTTAGTGAGCATATCAAATAAAAGTAGGTACTTTATCGTCCAGGCAAAAACCTATAATGAAACTTTTAAGAATCCTGAGGGATTGCACGCACCTTATTTGGAATATTCTTTAGCAATATGTTACTTTTAAAATATACGCACTTTTTATGTACAGTTATTATTATTAAGTACCAACTGAATATGCTAAAATCTGATTTCAATGAGACATTTGCTCGCATGATCTTATTACCTATACATCATTTAGTACATATTAGGTAGGTACCATCCACTCCTCTCCTCCATTTAAGTATAGTATTATAAGTAATTAGCCACCCGCCCCGGCATCCCATGGGTTAACAAATTATACACCTAAACAGTTTATAGACAGGTGAAAACCGCATGAAAATCCGTTCAGTAGTTTTTGAGTTTATCGCGAACAAATATACAAACACACAAATAGACAGACGCGGTGAGGGACTTTGTTTTATAAGGCGTAGTGAGATAAAAAAAAATGTTATTTGTTGAAAACAATATTTCTATATGTTCACTTTTGAAAGAAAAAAAAGTCGTGAACTCAAATCAAAATCAAATCAAAATATTTTTATTGCTAAACAGTACAATTTATACATAAAAGAAATGTCTGGCGGAACCCAAACTAGGCTGAGCCTGTATCATGGGGCCCTGGAGTGCAAAGCAAGTTTGACAATAAGATTATTATGCTAGATAACTATACTTATACTTAACAAGAGAGCATTAACTATATAATTTATAAAGGAATATGTAGTAATAGGATAAAGAATAAACGCGCATGCAACTTGTATGGTGTGTGTGTGTGTGTGTGCGTGTGTGCGTGTGTGTACATATATGAGAGTTAGTACCGGCAGATCAACTGGCGAGAAGAAGAGACTCCGCATCCTCATAAGTTAAAGACACGAGCCACTTTTTTACAATTGTTTTTATGTTCCATAATGTACAGTTTTGGAGTTCAAGAACTTTACATATATTATTATAAATACGTAGATGTATATAGTCGGGTGAACGCTTACCAAGGGCTGATTTGTAATTTGGTAGAGGGACTCTGAATTTTCTTTTAGCAAGAAGTTGAGGATAATTTTGTAAGTTTATTACTAGGGAATGAGCTCGAGATACTGCCTTAAATATAAACAACCGTCTTACGCTTAGAAGATTTGTCTCGCGATAAAGGGCATCCGTTGGGTAAAGAATAGGTTTACTGAGCATCACCTTGATAACGGCACGCTGCGCTCTCTCCAGCAGCAAAAGAGTACTTTTTGTCGTGCTTCCCCAAATTATCAAACCATATTGAAGAATTGATTGGCAGAGCGCAAAGTATACAATGCGAAGCACATGCTCAGAGGAGCAGCGGCGAAGTTTTTTCATTATATAGATGCATTTTCTTACTCTACCACATAGTGTAGAAATGTGTTGTTTAAATGTTAGTTTATCGTCAATTGACAGACCCAAGTATTTGACACTTACAGCTCTTGTTATAGTATTACACGTACAAGCACCATTGACAGGGTTGCGACATTTGTTCTCGTGTAAAGCTAGATTTCTGCCAGAGGGAGCAGTAGAGGCAGATGTTTTAGAAAACGCAAGGAAATTGGATTTGGTTACATTGAGCGTAAGTAGGTTATTATCGAGCCACTCCCTAATGTCTCTCAAGCCACACTCTGCGAGCGCAAAAACATTCTCCCAAGTTTTACCATGAAAAAGCACTACAGTATCGTCAGCGTAACAAATTATATCTGCTTTATCTAACTTAAGTTCAAGGATGTCATTAATGTAAATAAGAAAAAGCGTAGGGCCAAGAATGCTGCCTTGCGGCACTCCAAAGGAGATTGGTAGTTGGTCGCTCCAGTGCTCTCCAATTTTAACAACTTGGCGTCTATTCGTCAGGTAACTGCGGAACCAATCAAGAGATATCCCTCTTATGCCCGAAGCCTCAAGCTTTTTAAGTATGATATCGATCGAGACCGTATCAAAGGCTTTGCATAAATCCAGGAATACCCCAAGACATTTGTTTCCCTCGTCCAAAGAGCTGGCTATTTTATTTGACAGTTGAATAGCTGCGGACTCGGTTGACATTCCCCTTCGAAAGCCAAACTGATTATCTGAGAGAATTTTGTTTTGGTCCAGAAAATTTGTGAGACGAGAATTGGCAATTTTTTCCAAGATTTTAGAAAAAACACTGAGTAATGATATAGGACGATAATTATTGGGGTCACTTTTAGATCCACTTTTGTAAATCGGAGATACCTGAGCCAATTTCCAACTATCTGGGAAGCATCCAGAGATCAAACTCAGGTTACAAATATAGGTTAGTGGTTCAATGATAGCGTTTTTGATTTCTTTAATAAAAAGTGGCGTAATAGAATCTGGGCCTGGAGCGCTATCCGATTTAAGATTTGATATGATTTTATCAACTTCGTAAACGTCGGTTGGGCTGAAGAATAAGGAGTTAGCAGATGAATGACACAGTTTTACTTTGGAGGTTAAAGAAGATTGAGTTTCCGAGAGTTTATTAAGGATTTCCACAGCCAACTTTTGTCCCACCGTCACGAAATGCTGGTTACACATATTAAGAGACTCTTTTGGCGAAGAAGACAATGTTGTGAGTTGAATAGCATAGTCATTACAATTCTGAGTGTGACATATATTTTTTATTGATTTCCATAATTTCTTTGGATTGTCCTTGGCCTCCGTTAATAATTTACTATGGTAATCGTTTTTGAGTTTAAACAGGAGATTGTTAAAAAAGTTTCTATAACGCTTATAAGTAATCTGAAGACTTATATCGTTTGGCGCAGCTCGAGCTTTACTGTGCAGAATATCCCTGTGTTTCATACACCTGATTAAGCCAGGAGTTATCCAAGGCTTCAGATTAAATTTAGAGCGGCTTGTTTTCACCCGACTGGTGTTATTATTTAGTGCTACAGCAATGACTTGGTTGAAGTGCGCAACTGCCTCGTTTACTTTTTTAGAGTTCATAACCTTGGACCAATCTGCTGAGTTTAATTCTAACGCTGCCGCTGCAAAATCAGTTTTTGACCTCCAGCGTGAGCGTTGGGTGGTTGTTTTGTCAGGGGCTGCAATTGCGGCCATGGCGATATCGTGGTCTGTGATAGGACATTGACAAACCGCCCCAAGTGAACGACATTTAGATTTAACAAAGATGTGGTCTAAACATGAGTTACTTCTTGTTGGGATAGACTGAACCATTAAATTAAAGTTTTATTACAATTATTACTATAACTTCTCTTAACTAAGTCTCATGTGAGCTATAAGTCATGCTTTTATCCTTCTTAAATATTATGACCACGGTTTACTAGGTAATATACCTCCGTAGTATTTATGCATGGATTATAAGGGTTTTGGACACTTGGAGGACTATTAAAAAGTAAGTAGCCTCATAAATAGGCAATGCCCAAGGAACATCTCGTAAAGGTTTGATGGGCTTTAATTCCTAAAAATGTAAGCGATGAATATTGAGTGGGTTGTTAAAATGATATTGCTGCTTCATAGACTGATTTTACGCTTATGTTTCTGACCTAGTTTTTAGATAAGTCTATTTTCATTACACCTTCGCATGTATGAAGGTACCTACCTATGCATTGATCATGCTTATGTTTTATTCAAGGATATAAAACCCAAAATTTTACATTGAAATAAGATTCAAGAAGGAAGATATTTGACGTATCTTAAAGTTCGAATCGGGCCGACAGTCAGTGTAAATTTGTAAGTAAAGTCAGTTTACACAACCATTAAATATTTATTTTAATGTATTCCTTCAAAATATATTTTAATGCCCAAGAAAACCTCGACACAAAAAACGAAAGTGGTATTCGTTATAGTTCCATGGGACTAGTACATTGTTTCCTAAAAAGAGATATCTCCTTATTGGAATTATAGTTTCTAGACTACAAATGAATATATCCAATATCCCAACCAGCTTAGGAACTTTGAGCCCCAAAACTAATTCAAATCACAATCACACACCCTTTGAATATAGAACCGCAAATCGCCCAAATAAATTAATTGAATAGACACTTAATTCCTGCACTAGTCACGTCTCGTATCGCAATTCATAATCCTGTGATTAAAACGGGAAAGAGCATCCCTCCAAATCAGGGGAATCAATAGTCGTGGGCACAGTTGCGGAAAATCAAAGAGACAGTGTTGCCCGCCTCGCGGGATACCTATTTTGTTGCTTTTTTAACCTTAGGTAAGTCTTATCGAGTACCTGGCTAGATTAATTTGGCCCCTGATTTATCGTTTATCGCTATTGGTGAGACGTGTCAGTTTATCATGTTTTTTTACTTATTACTTATTAGTTAGTAGAGCGAGCTCCCATTTTAGTTATACATATAATAATATGACCAACGCTACGCGGGGCTCCTATTTCTGGCCAGTTTGCCCTTCGGGCATCTGAAGCAACCTAACGAACCTATCCTACCTAGATACTGGTTTAATGTGACTATCGTCAAAACATTACGATCTGCCTGATCTTACGATCGGCCGCCGACATATACACCGAGTCCGTTTCAATCTAAGAAAACGTTTTATTAAACCAAGTAAAGTAGCATTACTTTTTTTATTGCTTTCTCAAACAAACGAAATTCATCCCAATTTACTATACAACAAGATTCATTTTGATAATAGGAAAATGTTGTATAGTGGATCTTATGATAAAACTATTTTATTTCTAATTATGTAAAGTTGGTCGTAAACTGAAAAAAGGAAAGATGGAATAAAGAAAAACATTCTTATCTAATTTCAACTATAGTTTACTTCGGGGGCTTAGTACTAGCGAGTAATTCTCAAAATACTAATAGACTAGGTTAACATAATACGTAAAGTTTTACATGGGTAGCCTATTCATCTACCAAACTAAACCTCATTGTGACGTCTAGGTTCTGTTGTTGTATTGCGAGGTAATAAATAAAACTCAGTTGGTCAGGCATGTGCTCCGCGACCCGTCTGCACGGTATGACAGTTGACAACAGAATGTCGACCTGCAGGTAGTTCGCATTGCACTTTTATTGTGTAAACGTCACATCTCTTCCTTTTTATAAATGATTTATTTATTTTACATTATGCGTTAGCTATGCAACAATAGTTCAACCATCTCACATCTGTTTATCTTATAACTGCTAGGTTAATTTAGATTCTAATTCGACTTACTGCCACCGGTCCGGAAAACAGCGTTAACCTCAGACCCCAGAAGAACCGGTGGAAGAAACTCGGCTAGGTGTATATATATTTATTTCTCAACAGTTCAACGATAAACATTTTTAACAATATCAATCTTGGAATATTTAGAACTCTTCCTAGTATCTCTCTCAGTTGCTTAGCGGTCAGCTGGAAGAGACCCCTTAAAAGGATAAGTTCATCTTTGTACATATTTATTCTCTTCTCTTATTGTTATGTACTTGTTTAGTGTAATAAAGTGTTTTAATACAATTATGGTTTTACTTTTACAATGTCAGTCCCTGTCCTTCTCCTTTTTGCAGTTTTGAGTCTGTTTTCTTTTATTCACATTGATAACTCGGGGTTTAAATATCTTACGAGTTTAACCTTAATTGCTACACATTTTCTTTGGATGCTTACACTTTTCTAGGTTTTTCCATTAGCATTCAAGCTATGTACATGTTTCACACATTAATATCTATTTCGAGAGTTTCCAATAAAATTGTTACAAGCAGGTTGCTTTCTAATAACATCTCGTACCTGTACATTATTTATTGGCAACAGCCGATTGCCTCAGTTTTACTTGGCTTGTTTGATAGGTAATACAGTATAATATATAGATAGGATGCAATTTATAATATACGTAAATGGTCCAATGTTAAATAAGGTAAAAAGTCTTACAAGATACATCACAACCTGTTTAGTTTTACTTGTGTATTGCCGGCCTAGCCAAGGTTACAATCGCCCTCGCTTCGACAACGAAAAGCATTATGTCTCTCTATCACTCTTCGATATTAGTGCGACAGTGACAGCTGCGTTTCGATCGCTACGGAGCGTAAGCGATTGGTATCCCGGCTACGCGGCCTGGTATGATATTTACGCAACCATGATCTATACCTACCTACAAGTAGATTTCTATTACTCAGGTATAATGATGTAGGTACCTACATATTTGACCGTTATTATTATAAATTGCATTGGATTGGATATATTATTTTATTACCGTTTTTTAATTAATACAATACTTGCTGAATACAGATCAATACCTGTTCTGTTAATCTAGCAACTTACTGTTACTCATATATTTATGTCATGAAAACAACTCCAATACTTGCTTACTAATTGGAAGTTGATTTTAGCCTTGACTATAGTCTACAGTAGCCCTTGACTACAATATACAGTCTTAATTTGATCATGATTACAGTCACATTAATTATTATTATTTTTATAGACATTTTGTTTCCATTAGGTTCAATCATTTAAAAATATATTATAGAGCAAAACTAGCACTTGTGTATGTTCATTTTCCTGCCTTGATTGTGGCATACGAGTATATTGTTTAACTCTAATTATTTATATTTTACAAGGAACCAATGGAATGTCATTACCATGAACACGGTTTCACTTTACTTTATTATTTTTCCGTTGCTTTAATAAAACCCTAGGCCATTTTGGGTTTTCGTTCATATTTGGTACTAAGTACCGAAAGTACGATAATTATTAAACAACGACTTAAGTAAACCACTCTCTGATAATATATGTAATATATATGTACTCTTGAAAATATAAAGAGGTTCGATCTGCAACCTCAATTTACAAGGTTTGTTTGATTTGTTAGTCTCAACCTCAATTTGGCAAACTGTAGTTTGGTGCAATCAAGATCACGTCTGGTCCTTAGGGTTTTATACGTACACAGTATAAATTTCCCTCTAACGTGCCTTTTTATTACACTTAAAACTCATGGCTATCTGGGTAATTGTCCGATATTGATGCCATCACTTGGCAGTCCGTTTTACGAACTTGGTTACTATTTTCGTATGTGTATGTTTTCACGATTAGGAACAAGTCATATATAAAGTAGCCCAGTGGGAGTGCAAGGTTTCACGCATCGCCACTGATTGGTACTTTGTTTTTATTTTCAGCATTTACTTTAGATACCTACATGTGTGGCATTGTGACAGACCCAGCGTCTATTTATTTACCTTTAATTTACCTTTGACCTGATTGTCAATTTATAGAATTATGTGTTCTTATGGCACTAAAATTAGTTGATTGGCTTTAGGTAATTTATTTATTTCTGGACTTTTATCTAGTCGGCCCGTCGACTTTTATCGGTATTCATTTAGTCCTAGTGCTTTGCATTTTGAATTGGCCTTTGTAGGCACATTTATCACATGCCGGCACATTTTATCTTTTAGGGGGTAGGCGGCGCCATTATCGCAATCCTGTCTACCTGTTTGTTATGTTGGCCCAAAACTCTTTCCGTTGCATCCTAATATTTTATCTATATTTTTTCCATAATCACTTGTTTATTGTAACTGAAACCCCTAGATTCAACATTTCTTTTAGATCCACGGAGGCTCAATTTTCAACGAATCTGTCAATAAGATCGTTTTCCTTTTCCGCATTGAAATCACGTTTAGAATCTTTAGGAATAGATTAGATTAGACATTTTCAAAGTCTAGTTTCTGTTGCATCAGTCGAATTATGAATTGTTCATACCAAATCTGTTTCCGTGAAAGGTATTAGTTTAATTCGTCGACAGCAACTTTGAAAATGTCCTTACACTAGCTTCTAAAACGTGCGTACTTGGAGGAGTGCTCGCAGCTAGCAGGCACACGACACTTAGGCACATTCTAAAGCGTACAATTAAGACATCATTGTAAAACTATCCGTAAGTAAGCACGGAACATGTGCGTTAGGTAAGTACCTTCTAACTACCGGGTTTCTGTACTTAAGGAGTTATCGAAGTAACACAACGTGTAAAAACAGAACAGGTAGACACATATACATAGGATTGGACCCCAAGACATTACATTAAAGTTCGACGAGTCTTTGTGACAATAACCTGAGTTTCAATCTTTAAGGTTAATTATAGTCACATATTACTAACAATGTTTTATGGATTTTTTCCTGAAATATATTAATTTTTAATTTTGAAGAACTTATCATTTGCACTACATGGGCCGATATCCCATGCAGCACTCGCGGAGATTTCACTCCAATTGTAGGTATTTATTTATACGGAACTCGTATCTTGCATAAACTATGCATTAATACCTTTGGCTTTTCAGTCTATGAAACTCGACTTTGCCTGTTTGTCATATTTACAGGCAAGGTTGTGTCAATGTGTAGTTAGTCATTTTAAATACACCATAGTCGGCATCAGCAACCCTGCCCCACCACCATAACCGCGATACTTGCATTTGAAAACTCGTTTTTAAATAAATAACTTATTTAAGGAGGACAGGGTAAGCATTTCATGAGTTTCCAAATGCAATCGATCACCGCGTAATCATTTCTGGCGCGGCAGAATTATTAACCATACCTTCCCAAGGCCCACGGTCCTACCAGATGAAATAGGTAAGTAGATACTTTCTAAGGTCAGTAAAATTTGAATTTTTTACATCTATTCGGAAAATGGATATTTTAATATAATTATTTTCAGGAAAATCTGTTTACTGCATACATGTACGACTCTAAACTTCAGACTCTCAAGACTCTTAGACCCTTTAGATTAAGACTCTTTAGATTCTATAGACTCTTTAGACCATTTAAACTCTTACAATCTTTAGACTCTAATTTAGACTTTGTAGACTCCTTAGACTCTTTTGACTATTAAGACTATTTAGACTCTTTGGACTCTTTTAGACTTTTTAGAGACTCTTTAGATTCTTTAGACTATTTAGACTATTTAGACTCTTTAGACCCTTTAGACTCTTTATACGCTTTAGACTCTTAAGACTCTTTAAATCCTTTAGACTAGACTATTTTTTTTTCCTTATATATTATGTGATGTGAAAAACAGTATGGGTCACATGGTAGCAAAATTATTTTCACTTTGGGCGTTAACCCTTGAATCCCTCACTAAACTCAGTATTCCATTTTAGAATCCCTCGCTTCGTTCAGGATTCAATGTTCGCCGTCAGCGTCGCCGTAACAATAACATTTTGCTCCTTAGCGACATAGGTTGTGTTTAATTGTAGCACGGTTGCATCTGTTTTGCTTCGTTCCATTTTAAACAAAACAAAATCAACCCTGAATCCTACATTATAGATTCAGATTTCAATAGCAAGTTCAGATTTTTCCTTGTATGGCTGGGCCCCAGGAGGGTAAGTGCAATATTACCCATCAGATTAACACAACAACATTGACAACTATAAATTCCCTTTTTGGAGAATTCTCGTATTGAGCTTAAGCTTTACGACAAATTTCACCGACAGTATCAGTTTGTTTACTTATTTTTCCTTTTACATTATAGAAACAAGACCCAGATAATATATATATATTATGCTCATTTGGTTAAATAATTTAAATGCATATCTAAGTAGCACGTAAACTAAGTAGCACATATTGTATAGCAGCATTAGCAGGCTTAGCAGCTGATCTGTTGATTATTATTGAATTTGACTCGAAATAAAGAGTACATTTATTATTTATTTAGGTAGATGACTTCCGGTTAAAAGTAATAAACCTTATTATGTGAAGTATTATTAAGCATTTGCCCTTAATTTGATACATTTGTGAGCTAATTATAAACTACAGCGAACCCAGATATTGTTTCAACAACCGTTAACGCAGACAGCACCACGTTGGTATACTTAGTTACCTATAATAAATTACCGGTGAACAGACATATTCAGCACTATACAGCAATATGCGCGACAGTTTATTTATTATACGTATAGCTTAATTATAGTTTTACACGCTTCCATAAATTCACAGTCGCTATAAAAGTTTTATTTCTATTTTATAATAACTTATTTTACCGTATTTGGCTTAATTTCTGTTCACCGACCCGTTTTTGGAAAGCTAAAAGCATTAAATAGTATTTGAACTGAATAAGACGTTGAAATGTGCCCTATAGTAATACTATTTGCGTAAAAATAGTTTTTTTTCTCGACCAAAATATAGTTTAAGTACCAGAAGTGTACCTTATAAAGATGTTTATGTGCTGCTCAGGGCTATATTTTAAGTCCACATTGGGTCAATCATACCTGTGCTATTTGGGTCATTTGTCTCCCTCCCTTTCATTGAAAAATAATTTCAAACTGATCACTTTTTGTCGGATATTTAGCAACTACATCGGTTTTGTTTTCTTTTTCTTACGTTTTTTATCCTCGTCGCCATTGTGACGTCTAGGTTCTGTTGTTGTATTGCGAGGTAATAAATAAAACTCAGTTGGTCAGGCATGTGCTCCGCGACCCGTCTGCACGGTATGACAGTTGACAACAGAATGTCGACCTGCAGGTAGTTCGCATTGCACTTTTATTGTGTAAACGTCACACTCATGATCAGTAGTTCAACTTAGTTCCAAAATAAACATAACATCATCGGAAATTGAAATTCCATCCGAAACAAAATCATAGGCATGAGCTATTTTCGGCGTTCCACCGAGATAAAGAAAATATCTCCGTCGCAGCACTAGTAACGAAATAAAATCCCCATAAACGAGCTTAGCTAAACCTCGGCGGACACTAAATGAAAAGAGGAAATTCATTACGGCCGCGATACAACGGGTATCCGAGTATCGCGAGCCGTTAGCGAGGTAACTGCTGTCGTTAACGGTTACTGTTGGTATCGGAAATCGTTAGCCCGTCTCGCTATGATTGGTGGTTCACCGGCATTACTGCCGGAGATAAAGCTGAAGAATATTGTGCTACGGTTACACGGCTGGGAAACAAAGTTATGGCCTCTTGAAGTTACAAGTTTGCGAGACATTTTTTCGTCGGGAATTTTCTTAGCGTCCTCCGGCTATATTGAATTGGACCAGTTTTCTCCTTACTTACCACTCTGGAGTATTTAAGAAAACAGGTTTTCTTTTTTGCAATTAATGCGCGTTATTTATTTCAGAATTTTCATTGCAAAAGTGAACAACATCATTAAGCGGTGCAAATACTTAACAGCACTTTTGTATGAAATTATAGCTACTTTTTAACCGACTTCCATTTCATAGAAGGAGGAGGTTCTGTATTCGGTTGTGGCTATGTTTTTTTTTTCTATGTACGTTCACCGATTACTCCGGCATCCGTAGTCCGATTTGAGTAATTCTTTTTTTGTTTGAAAGGAGCTACCTCCGAGTTGGTCCCATTTTAATTTGGTTCTGTTCTAATGATGGGATCCATGAGGAATTGAGGGAACTCCTCAATTTCTAAAGGCACATACATGATGATTCGGGTGTTTTCTTAAGCAACTCGAGCATTTTCTCCCGAAAATCACCACTTTTATGAAGTAGACCTGATGATGATGATTGTTTTGATGATAATGATGATGATTTTTTAAATGTAGTATGTTAAGCGATTACTCCGGCACCTGTGATCCGATTTGAGTAATTCTTTTTTTGTTTTGAAGGAGTTACCTCCAAGGTATCTCCGTATTATTTTTGGTTCTGGTCTGATGATGGAATCCATGAGGAATTGAGGGAACTCCTCAGTTTTTAAAGGCAAGTGTAAAGTGATTTCGGTGTTTTCTAAAGTAACTTGAGCATTTGCTTCCGAAAACCGCCAATTTGATGTAATGCAAGTGTAACCTTACCACGAGTTTGACATTGACATATTCGCTAAGTTAGCGACGCTAACGTCTTCGTAACTTACTTTTTATGCATCTCGCTCGCACTAATATGCCAGTACGAGCGAGATGCAAAGAAAGTAAGTTACTAGACATGTGTAAGTAATGCTCGTAATATCACAAATGAGATATCTCTCGAACACGTAATATGGCATTACGTATCTCTCCGCGAAATCAACCAGTACTTCAAACATCACGCATCACGCGAGCTGCACCGAGCGCGCGAGCGCCAACGACCGGCCGAAGCGCGCGAAATGGATTCAATTCCAAATACATTGACTCGCCGATATGAACGGTCAGTTCAAGTCTACGCACGGAGCGCGTAATGTGTAATGTCACTTGTGATAGTGTCATGTTTGTTCGCCATGCCATGCCATCATTGCTTTGTTATCTCGCTCGCACTCGCACTCAGTGCTCGCTCGCTCTCGCTCTGCGATGCTTTCGGCTATCTTCGGAACCATTCGGATAGGTCCGCTCGGCCGATCGCCGCGGTTTAAGTTGTCACTCACTAATATTTTTACGAATATGATTTTCTGCAATAGATTTAAAACTCTAATGCGTCCGCGTAGAGCTTAAAATGTTTTCTTATAATACAAGAAGGACACGGTCAAATGGAGTAATTTATTTGCGATTTGAATTTGACGAAAACCGTTTATTATTATTGTTGTGAAATGTTTGATAGTTTGCTTGACTTTCGCGGTTCGCGGCAAACTAAGTACGAGTTAATACTTGTTTATCCTTTAATTTAATTGTGAATTAGTGCATATCGAGACTGACTGTAGAAATTCGAGTTGTTTATAAAGACTAATTGAACTAAATTACAAATATAAATAATAATAAATAAATAATAATAATTCAGCCTATATACGTCCCACTGCTGGGCACAGGCCTCCTCTCGAGCGCGAGAGGGCTTTGGGCTATAGTCCCCAAGCTAGCCCAATGCGGATTGGGGACTTCACATACACCTTTGAACTTCTTCGCAGATGTATGCAGGTTTTCCTTACTACAAACAAATAAATATAACAAATTACAAATATAGTTAAATTAAATTGTGAAAAGTGTAAATAATAGTTTCGTTATGGCAATATTCTGATAATGTATTAGTGCTGGTGAGCAATCGCTTTTTTACGGACTATTGGTGACTTTAACTTGATTGACCTATTTAAAAAAAATGGCTTTAAACGAACCACTTTACGGAGACAGAACCAAAGCGAGCAAAATGTACGCATTGTTATAGAATACTCGCCATATCGGGAAGCTCCATAGGTAATTATCTACCTCCGAAACTTACATACATATTACATAATTACATTATTTTATAATTTATAAGAACTAACAAAAAATCTTTCACATAAAGGTGACAAAACGCAACGCGTAATAAATAGATCGATCGCCGATACGGATCCGAGACGCCCTAGAATCACTAGAGTGCTGTATGCGCTGTAAGAGATAGCTGTAATGTGGCCGTCTCGCGCGCGCCCGAGCGCTGTTTCACGTTCGGGGCATGTTTCGAGTGATGAGTGATGTGATATCTCAGTGTACCATTACGTGTTCGGAAAAGTGATGTGATATAGCATCACTTTTCGAAGCACTGTTTCGCGCATGTCTATAAGTTACACACACGCTAGCGAATAAATCAATGTCAAACTCTTGGTAAGCTGGTAAGGCTACTGATCGGGGGTTAGGGTTAGGAGTTAAGGGGTCGGGGAATGGCGGTTGAAGGTCTGCTGGTTCAGGGTCGAGGGGTTCATGGATCAGGGGTTGATGCGCTGTGAGGTAGAGTGATCGGGGGGTTGAGGGATTGGGTCAGTGGCGGGGCGGAGGATGGATTTAGTAGTGACAGGAATTATAATTTCCCAGACGGACTCGAGAAAATTCCTGATTGAATCCCTGTTGTTTTTCATTCATGCGTCGCGCTCTTAACAATGCGTTAAAACTAAAAATGGAAAAATAAAAACTTTTTACAAAAAAAAAGAAAACCGACTTCAAAAAGGTTGAAATAAAATATTATCCTTTTTAAGTCTATGCGTTACCAACTGATATGTTTGAAGTCGGTGCCAAGCCAAGTAGTAACAATACCCGTCAAAAATAATCAGCTTTATGAGTTTTATGACTATAAATCCTATTAGAACTGTACTATTATAAATGTGTAAGTAATTCTGTCTGCCTCTTTGTCACCTATTCATGGCTAAACAACTGAAGGTGAAATTTGGCAAGAACGGAAATTCCTTGAATTGTTTTATATTTTGAAATGTAGCCCTCTTAATAAGGGACAGGAAATAACTCAGTCCCAATCCCACGCTTGCGTGCCGACAAACATGGTACGGACTGTACTAAGAAGGATTGATCGTGTGTTCTTAGGTACAGTCGACGTCAAAGATATGTTTACACTTTTGCACCTTACTCCTTTGTAATAAAACGAAAAGTGTAAACATATTTTTAACGTCGACTGTACCTACAGAAAGTACGTTCATTGTCGTCGTGTAAGGCAATCCAACGTACATCCTTATCGAATCGCACCAAGATCATGGTATGCTTCAAAAGTTGGCTTGGCACCGACTTCAAACATATCAGTTGGTAACGCATAGACTTAAAAAGGATAATATTTTATTTCAACCTTTTTGAAGTCGGTTTTCTTTTTTTTTTGTAAAAAGTTTTTATTTTCTATTATTATAATATGTATATCATATTACAAATTAGTAGAAAAGGGCACTATTAAGGACCTTCACGACTGGTCGGCCACAGTGTTAAGAGGCGCATTCTGATTGTTATAGCAGTTTCTGAATTTAATCTGGATTTGTTATGGATATGATCTGTCATTGTCTAAAGTGTAGTTTTTTGATCAGAAACGTCACTTTGGGCCTATTTTACCACGGTGACAATTGACACCCGACACTGACAATTTTCTGTCCATTTCTGGGTCTATAAGTAGCAATGGTAGGTACTTAGCGGCAATATTTAATTGTTTAACAGCAATGTGTGGCGAATTGTCACTGTCAGGTGAAAATTGTCACCGTTGTGAAAGGGGCTTCAATTAGCGCAATAGAAACCAGTTCCTTTCATCCTTAGGTTACAATCATTTTTAAGTTACAGTTTTTCTTTTTAATATTTTTAAAATTTATGTTTATTTTATAATTCAGTGTGGTTTTTTATATGTTATTAGTATTATTTTTCTTTTCTTTTGTTGTTGTTCAGTATGTATAAATTTTAGTGTCTCTCTTTTATATGTCTGCTTTTTTTGTGTGTCGCTGGCGTATGTGTTTGTCTCATAGTTTTAAGTCAGGTCCGTACTGAAAAGTAGTCATTTGCGGAAGTGCCGCACTCTTAACGTAGACGCTGTTTAAACCATCATCTTATTGATGTGACAGGCCAATGATGATGATGATGATGTACTGAAAACCAGCGCCACGGATTGCCGCGGCATTATGCTGAGTGGGGTCCTATTTTAAGGTCCAATGTTTTTTTTGTCTGTTTGTCTTTGTTTTCTATGTGTAATATGTTGTGGCGTTAAATAAATGTATTTTCATTCTTTCTTTCATCCATCCAACACATAAATAGGAAGGTACGCCCTCATGGTATGTATGCAAATGTTCCACAAACAAATATTTGACCAAAACCATGTTAAACGAGTTTTTTATCATTACCAACTGAACGTTATACGGGTGTGCATTATTTGCGGACGTCACCCAGATCCTGGCGCCGACCGGATGTTGTTAATGGCCGAAAATGCGGAAAATTGGGCAATTCATTTCCCGACCTCGACCGCAGCGGAATCGAGCACTATAAACCCGCTAGGTATAGGTATACGTTGGCCCTATTTATTTATGAGCCGTCTGAAAGTTGATGAATAATAATGTGAAGGCTTGAATTTCATTGGCGTTGCGGGTGACGTATGCATAAATATACTTTTTTCAGGAAAAGACTACATGTTTTTTAATAACTTACGTTTTCGCTCTTAATATCTTATGTTGTCGATTGACAACCAAAAGTAATAAACAAATTACTATTTAAACAAAGCTCTCGTCTCGTTATACATTAAGTTTGACTATTATACGAGGTTTCTTAGCAGTAGACAACTAGACACACATTTGCACAACTGAGAATGTCGTACTTCGAAACACTAAATCATTAGGCAAACCTAAGAAAAGTGTTAATATGATAAATGATAACTAACAGCCATATTCGAACTTTAAGAAACGTCAAATAATAGATATGGAAACGATATGGATCGGATATGTCAGTGTCAAAGACGAGGTTTCTACAAACAAAAACGTCACTTTTGACATTCACATATCCAATCTATATCGTTTCCATATCTATTATTTGACGTATTTTAAAGTTCGGTTATGGCTGTAAGGACTATGGGATGGGCCCGATTCGGATTTTAAAATAGACATCTATTAGATATCTTTAAGACATCACCAAGATACGATAAAGATATGTTTAAGATCTAACCTGTCAAATTTGACATTTGCGCGATTCTGGAGATACTCTTGAACGATTTCCACAGGATATGACTTTGAGATCCAACTCACATCTAATAGATATCTTACTTATCTAACGTAAAAGGGACATTGGTTGCCCGAATTGCGTTGCAAAAAAGAACTAAGGTACTTGCGCCTAATAAGGCCCACTTTTAATTTAATTTTTTATTTTTTTCATTTTTGATATGAACATGCAATTTTTTTTAAGGTACTAACCAAACATGGGCGAGAAATTTAAACTCATTTACACTTATAAAAGTATGAAATTTTGAACAGGAGCAAGCTTTAAAACTGGGCCTTATTAGGTGCAAGTACCTTAGTTGATATCTAAACTATAACGTATCTAGAATGGATCTATTACGTGTCGTCTCTTGTGAATATCTTGAAGTTCGAATACGGCAGTATATCGTTTCCATATCTATTATTTGACGTATCTTAAAGTTCGAATATGGCTGTAAGGACTATGAAGGCTACAATGCCTCCGTTGCCTAAATGGAACTTGAAACGAAATGGAAAATGAACGTAGGCTCCGGTCCGGCAGTCCGCATAAAATTGCACTGGCACAACGCCAAACTTAATCAATCATCCAAATATTGGGTGCATGCTTTTAACGAATTCAATTCGCAACGTGTCAGATTTTTCGAATCGACTTCACCATCTTTGGCGTCATTCGTTTTGACTTCATTCGTCTCTTTTCACGTGAAGTTGGAATTCGCAGTGAAAAAATAGCAGCGAGCAATGAAGCTGCGCCGTTCGTGTTTCCTATTGTAATCACGTATCATAAAAATATGACGGCGGTTAAAGATCGTAGCGCGTCGTGTTTTTAATGATTTAGGAGGCAAACGAGCCTGGAGCGCCTGATTGTAAGCAATCACCTTCGTCCATGGACTCCCGCAACACCAGAGGGGTTACAAGCAAGTTGCCGACCTTTAGGATGGGAATACGCTCATGGTACGCTCTTTTCTTCTTCGTGTGTCTTCTTTCTTTAGTGTCGTCCACACAGGACATGATTTCCTTCGCTTCGACTAGCTTCATGTAAACCTGTGACATATACACATATAGTATTAAATTAATTCCATTCTAGTAGTATGTAACACGGCATCGCGAAAATTTTTGTATTTTACTGCGTTTCATTCAACATTTACGGCGTTCTCGATTCGGCGTTCGTTTACGACGCAGCTGTGATTTCTTCGGGACCCCTCGCTTACATAACTTTCTCCGCGTTATACTTACACAAATCTATAAAACTATTGGATCGGAAGAGAAAAGATAAAATCATTATGGTAAAAAATGTCTGTATGTAAAACCACGCCATTTTGGCGACAGCCTCAGCAAGGCACAGTGAATGAAATTGTTGTTTTGAGTAAAATGTTTGACAATCAATTATAATGTAATAAATAAATAAAATAAATAAATATATTTGGGGACAATCTTACACAAATCGACCAAACTAAGCAAAGCTTGTACTATGGGTACTAGACGACGATATACATACGTATATAGATAAATACATACTTATATACGTAGAAAACAGTCATGGCAATAATAAGGTAATATACGAGTATGTCATTTTAAACTCGATTTTTTATTAAGTTACGGTTATGTAGTCAATAATTAAGTAAGACCCTAATCAATTGAAGTTCCGAATTAGCCACAGAAGATCGGCCCGGACATACCTCGCCTTAATGTCGCACCTCAAAAAATTACTTTCAAGAAATTTACGGTACAGTCAATTGTAAAAATATGGGTGTACAAATCATCTCAAAAATATGTCCCATAGCTCTTATGTCCGCGAATTAAGAACCATGGGACATATTTTTGAATAAGTTGGCTACACCCATATTTTTACAGTTGACTGTACATCACTTTATGACATGCTGAACATTTATGAAAACAACACAAAAACCATCAAACATACGAGCTCAGGTTTATGCTTCATACTCTTCTCCGATATAGATGTGTGCCATTAATCTTAGTAATAAATACTGCCGCGCCCTCTTGTCTCCACGGGAGACTCTTATGTTCCCTCCGGATGCTGTATAGGTGCTGGAGGCACTTAATAAAATGCCTTTTTACAATTATGCTTACCGTTGTGTTGTTTTATGCGATCGGCCGGGGCAGGAAAGCTCTTAGAGCAAGTAGTAAAGTTTATGTTCTCTGTCATATTTAACTAAATGTGTAGACTAAGCAGTCATATCGTTTGTTGACTAACGGCTCGGCCACGACATTTTGCGACCGGCGCCGGCGGTACCATAGGTTGGAGCGAGACACAGCGATCGGACCTTTCGTTCCCGTCGCCGCCGCCGGTCGCGCAATGTCGTGGTCCAGCTATTATTGACGTATTTTGAAGTTTATTAAAATTAGATCCAGACCGATAATTATTTAGGTACACAGTGTAGACATGCTCCACGGCCAGTATGTAAAGATTGTCCATACTAAATGAGCCGCTTTATTTCCTCCTGAGAGTTATTATTGTAATAAATTTTCAAAATTAAGTTATCATGTAGATTACGTTAATAGAATTTCAAATTAACCTTATATTACCATTTGCTTGATTAGAAACACCGACAAGAGCTATACATTTGTTAACAAGCTCAACTTTGCAACTATTTTAATCTCATATAACAACATACTTTAGAAGCTAGATCTCACAGTCTGCATATTATGAAAGAAAAATAGCTCAAGTTTCGAGATGTCAACGTCTCCGGTCCCACAGGAATATAGTCTGGAACTTTCCACATTCACGTCTTATAACTTATATAATTCTTACTGAAACTATATTTCACGAATCATGTTTTAGCTTCATATATTTATGTAAATATGTAACTTTCATAAATTAGAACATTATTATGAAAACCTTGTTATAATTATAACGACCGCAAGTGAATGATGAGATGACGGGCGAGAGAGAGGTATGGAAGAAAAAAAGATGCTGCGCCGACCCCAAATGAATGGGATAAGGGCAAGCGAATGATGATGATGATGATGATGATATGAAAACCTGGTCATTTAGAACAATTACAATTTACAAATTGTAACTTGACGACTATATCTGATAAGTTCTTCTTCTTCAATTTAAGAGGTATCCTCTTTCCGGTTGAGTATTTTCCATTTCTCCCAATCATAAGCCATAGCTTTGACCTCTTGATACGACACGACACCAACTTTTTCTTTTATTTGGTCTACATAGCTACGTCTTGGTCTGCCCCTGCCTCTCTTTCCTTCTATCTTGCCTTCTATGATGGTTTTAAAGAAGTTGTCGTGCCGTAACAAATGTCCTATCATTTTTCCCCGTCTGTTGTTGATGGTATTCAATATCATCCTCTTCTCTTTCACTCTTCGTAATACCTCTTCGTTCGTGATCTTCTCCGTCCATTTTCTGATAAATGAAAGATCTAATTTCGATTCAGTTCCATTATTGGTTTTTGTTCGTCTTTCAACAAAAGAGTTCTGAAACAGTACATTACGATACAGGTGCGAAAAGTAGGAAATTCGCAACAAGTGACGATAAATTAAAACACGACCGAAGCAAGAGTTTTAAATCGATAAGAGAAATAAAGAAAACGCATGGCATTTAACATTGTGTGAAGTACGTCCTGCCAAATTAAAGTTTAATTTTGACAAATTGTGATTAACTTATTTATTTGATATTTTCTGTCGTTTTTCTGATTAATTCAGGCCAGTTTTGATAACCTGTACTCAAATAACAACAACCACGAATGAATATAATTATTATAGCTACTCATGTTAGCTTACGAATTAACACAAAGGACGAATCCTCATTACATAATTTTCGACATTATATCGCACACCACCCTTTTACACCGTGAGTCATACATCTTCATTCATTCGAAGCTATCCTTCGATAGACGTAAAAGAAAAGTTAGCGCGAAAGGAACGTCTACCAATAAATAATACCGGGGTGTCGGCTGCAATACATAAATTGGAAGGACTTTTGACAGCAGATCGGATAAGGCGGGGGTGTCTGGGGGGTTCTATCACGCGTTTTTACCGCGATTATAATCGGCTTGGGCTTGGACAAGGGGAAGTGTCCGGGACAGCGATACTGTCTCGTGGTCGCAAGCAATTATATCATTGATTTTGTGTTTGCTTTTCAGTTCTTTTGCAATTTTAACGTGATGTATCACCAAACCCAGACGCAGCTAAAAGCAGCTTTTTAGAGCAGGTGAAAGAAAAAGTAGGGGTCGTGACGTATCATTAAATCAAAGAGCTGGCGCAAGATAGGGAAAGCTGGAAGATACTGTTAGATATATAGCAATGTAATTGCACCTTTGTGGTGGTTTATTTTATTTGTGTCGATGACATGTACTTTAAAACTTACTTCCGGTATCCGACGTTCTATGTCTAATGTCACTCGTGCTTAATTCTTGCTAATATGAGTAACGTGTAATGGCGATTCTTATATAAAATAAAACTCACATTACCAATTTAAATTGTTTTCTTTATTTAATTTTATCAGGTTATGGGCTCAGCACACTTCCACTGCGCGTGACGTAAACTTCATCATCGACAAGAGAATAACTCTTAAGTTAATGATGATGACTAATACCCAATTATTTTAATGTAACATTAACATCAGTTATGTGCAAACTTAAGCGTAGTCTGTGTCATCTCAACGTGCTGTGATATCATATTAATCTTGCATAGTATATTTATAAAAAGTGACACGTTAAATCACGTTTTTCCTTAATATTAATATAGAGCTCCCCTAAGACGCTAGGCCGTTGTGTTTCGCATGACAAAGGGCCTGTCACTCAGGCTATTGTCGGCGATATTTACCGAACGCGAGATTCCTGCGGCCTTGCTCGTGTTTAGGGTTAAGCTGCCAAACATGATCCAGAAAATGTACAGCGTCATTACTATCAACGGATATTTATAGCTATATGAATAGCTATACTCTGTATATTTAGGTATTTAAATAAAAAACAACGGGTTGCACTCCGGGAGTGCCGGCAGAAGTAAAAACTCAATGACATTGTAACAGTTTTTCGATCAGGTCACGTGTCCGTCTTACGAATTTTCAATTTGTCGAATCTGTCGGTCGCTTGACCTGTCGCGAGTTTAACATTTTTTCCCCATCACAAAAAGTGCACAGCGCCGCGCCAAAGAAGTTTTCACTTCAAAAGTGACTAAACAAATAATTTGTACATTTTCGGGTATTAGTCATAACATTTAATTTTATTGATTAACCAACCAAATACAAAAAACCACCTGGATCTACAATTGAACGACCTGATTTTACCCTACATTATTTGATCATGCAATGTTTTCATCTACCCTCAACTGGCTTAAGATGTCATATGAGGGTAGATTTTGTTTAGTCTTTCTTAAATACCTAAAGATACAGACTATAATTGCGAGCGTTATTAACGTTTAACAAGCAGTTGCAGGAAAACTCTAGTGCCCACGCCATATGTCACGTTTAAGGGCTATGAATACAGTAAAGCACAATTAAATTCTCTTTTAGTACCCTTCAGACCTTTGGGTAACTTAACAAATTTAACTAGCTAGACGGGTTATACAGATCCCTTTGAAAATGTCGTAACTTTACAGCCAACCTTGTCAGTTGCGATGTTGCACGTCTAAGGAAAAACGTATCGCATAACCGTTAGTTTGAGGCTTTCACGGTTTAAGTCGCCTGTTAAAGTTTTATGTAAACGTAAAGAGGTGAACGATGTAACCTAAGTAAACCGACGTTTAACGATCGGCCGTAATACGTACGCAGGGTAAAGTGAGTCTGTTTTGCATTAAGTATGATGCAGGCCTATTATGGATGGCTTTATCCAAGTGACAAAATATCCGTCCCTTTTTGACACAGCGCGATTGAAAGTGACGGATACCGTTTTATCGCGCTATCACGTAAACAAGAACGACCATCATATCCGTACAGCCGGCGTATTATGGATGGCTTTATCCATCTTTATACACGTGATAAAATAACTATCACTTTCTAACACCATGGAATAGAAAGTGACGGACACCGTTTTATCACGCTGTCACGTAGACAAGAACGACCATCATATCCGTACAGGATGCTTATCATTTAAACTACCTATGATTATTTTGCATACTGAAAAGGAGAACTAAAGTGTTAGAAAAATAATTAAATGATGCCAAAATATGGTATACGGCATACCAGTAGGTAATTATGAAGTAACATAATTAAAAAGTAACAAATAGAAGAGTGCACGGTTCTACGCGTATTTTGTTTAAGGACTTCTTAAAACATTATTATGTATTATTAAATTTATAAATATTATAATGCACAAAAGATATTACCGGAAATAATCTTCTTAAAGATGCCAAATCTCATTGATATTGTAACTAGATTTCGGTCCAAAAGAATCGTATTAAAAATGTAATGCCCCTGATCGTGTTTTGGCAAACAAAGTTGATTGAGCTACACATTAAACGGCTCGCACTAAAAGCGTACCCGTGTTCCGTAAACTGAATCAATTTGCAAATAATCCGCGTTATCGTCACGACGTACGCACAAAGGCGACGCAGTAGGCTTTATGCAGCCATTGGTGATAATAGAAGGGAAAATAAACCAGTTATAAGACTATGCAACAATTTATGGGGTGATTATAAAGATTTGATTGCAAAGACCAATGCTTTTAGGAGGCGTCATAGTTCTTTTAATGAATATTCTGTTTCCATAATGTCTGTTTCGACGATGTGGATTATTGTCGTTTTCTATATTATGGGGCTTAGCCAAGAAAACAATCGTATATCAACAAACGCCAAACGATACGCAAAAAATGTGTCGGGATGACTGATGCTACGAAAAGTCAAGTGGCTTTTCCATACCTTATTGAAGTTTCGATTGGCGTTTCGTATCATCGATTGTCTTAGCTAAGCCCCCAGGGCGTCAGCAAAAACGTTAAACATTGCAGTGCGCCTACTGTACCCAACACACTGTGGCCATTCGCCTATCCCGCGTTCCGTTTGCCGGAATATCGTACGTCACTCAGTAATTGATGAGTAAATCGGAGCGTTAGAAAGCGTATTCTTACTTTGTTATCTTATGGGTATCTATAGTTCGAGCTTGTTTGTATAGCCTTAACTAGAAGTAGAACTTTATCGTTGACTTTGATACTTGTTCAGATGGAAATTATGTATACGTTCATAGTAAGCGCGATGTGGGCAGCAGTTTACGAGAATACACATGATTCTCGAAAACTGCTTACTTGGCCGGGTTACTTGAGTAAACATTCTGTATAAACTTTAGTTAACATTACTTGCAGAATATCACGCTCTATACCAACAACAATACATAAAAGCGGAAAAATACATACGTATCAATATATGAAAAATTCGTTAGCCTTATAATAGCATGTGTATTATTGGTTATAGAGAAAAAAAGCGACGCAAAATTATCTACCAGTCAACTATAGGGCCAAACAGAATGGAATCAAGGTGTTGTAGCACTCTGTAAATTATAGGTTAAAATTTTATTAACATAAACTATTGAATGTTACTTTTTATATTCTACAATATATATATTTATTAATTATTATACCTTTACACGAGCAATTCTTGTATATTTATTTATTTAACGGCTCTAACGATTTCGATGAAATTTGCTATATGGGGGTTTTCGGGAGCGAAAAATCGATCTAGCTAAGTAGGTCTTATCTCTGGGAAAACGCGCATTATTGAGTTTTTATATGTTTTCAGGGCAAAAGTTCTCGGTACCTAGCCCAGATATTATGACCAAAACAGTATCTACTTAATTAAAACTCATTCAAACTAGCGCTATCACCTTTCTTAACCCTTGAGTGTAATAGCGCCACCGGAGACAAAACATTTTGTGAGCCAGGCTCACAAAGTTGTTCTAAATTACGCACGCAAAGTTCATGTTTGTTTGTTTGTTCCAGTCGGCAGCCAAGTTAGGGATATCGCAAACTATGGGCCCGACATGTTGCCTACGAACTTTCTCGATTGATCTAACAATATTACTGCAATTACCCCTCTAGGGATTGTGTCCGAGATTTGTTTAGGAAGGATAGATTTTTAATTGGATGACCGCAAAGATGTCTGGCTCGAATGCTATACGTGTTTCTTAGAAATTATGATTCAAATTCAATACATGAAATCAATGCAGAAAACGAGAAAACACGTCTCACAAGCCGATCTTAACTAGAACTAGACAAACATATTTTCGCTCAATTGGTGACGATTAAACCAACAAAAAAAACCCGGTCGACATTACTAAATCGTAAGTAACTATCCGTACCTATTTTATCCTATAGTCCTATACCAAATGAAATGAAATGAAATGAAAAGAATTTATTTGACACAACAATCTTAAGATTAACAGATATTAAATACCTAATACGACATAGTTTTGTAACTTGTGTCAAAGAGGATACCACTCAGCATGTGTCGGAGCACATAGTGAAACGACGCTGATTTTCAGTCAACCCTTAAACTTAATCCTTACATTTAGAAATAAGAAAACTAAAAAACACAAATAAAGGGATGTAACAGGACACAGGTAATACGGCCAAGTGAGTTGTGCAGTCCCAAACAACTCGAAACAAACTGCTCGCCGCCGCGCAGTAATTTGCTTACAATCGCCGGTCACTTGCACCCCACTTTGTGTCGCTTTTGACTCTGATTGGATCTACTGCGAGTCCGTACACTGCGGGCGCGCCACGTTTCGTTACCCTGATTTTTTAGATAAACTGAGGTTTTAAAAATTGTTATAGGCATTCCGTGGAACCGCTTTTTGTGTTGCTTTTTTTTATTCCTAACAGACATATTTTCAGGGTTTCGATGAAAACGTGCAGTTTTGTGGATTTAATCAATACAGAATACAGAAATCTGAGAACTGAGGGAGTTGAGGTTTTTCCTAGAAATAAAAAACCGGTCGAGTGCGGGTCGGACTCACGTTCCAAGGGTTCCGCACATAAGTCCGACTCACGCTTGACTGCACATTTCTAATAGGTTTTCCTGTCATCTATAGGTATAAGTACTATTTTGTGTATTTTTCAAAATGTTAGACCCAGTAGTTTCACAGATGATTCCGAGAAAATAGGCTGTGACAGTCGGACAGACAGACAGACGCACGAGTGATCCTATAAGGGTTCCGTTTTTTTCCTTTTGAGGTACGGAAACATAAAACATTACTAAACTCTCGATTAATAAAATGTTATGAAGAATCAAGCTCATTCCTTTAACATGGATAATATTATAATATATATGATCATGGCACCCAATCAGTGCCCATATATGATTGCGATAAACTCTACGTTAGTAAATAAATGCTAATGTCCATATTTAACACGTGTAAACTATCCGGCCGCCCGCATGTCCGGCGTGTTTTTCACGCCTGAATAAAACTCCGTTTTGAACCGGCGCCGGGCGGTTACAACCGGTTTTAACCTGCTCACATAAAGGGGCCGCCATTGCTAACCAATTCAATAAACAGAAGTTTGTTTGTAACGTTAACTCAGTACACAGCTGATTGATGTGTGGGGAAATTGAAAAATTAAATTGTAAACGTGCGTTCGTACAACACTGGCTGCCGTATTCGAACTTCAAGATATTCACAAGAGACGACACGTACTAGATCCATTCTAGATACGTTATAGTTTAGATATCAACTAGTTCTCTTTTGCAGCGCAATTCGGGCAACCAATGTTACTTTTACGTTAGATAGAGTAAGATATCTATTAGATGTGAATTTGATCTCTAAGTCATATCCTGTGGAAATCGTTCAAGAGTATCTCCAGAATCGCGCAAATGTCAAATTTGTCAGGTTAGATCTTAAACATATCGTATCTTGGTGATGTCTAAAAGATATCTAATAGATGTCTATTTCAAAATCCGAATCGGGCCCTGAGGCGCCTGAGGCTAGTTAGAAACTGGAAAACTCTGTGTTTGTATGAATGGTTCTCAAAAACAAGCACAATATGAATGTGAATAGTGATTTGTAATTTTAAACGCTCAACGAACAGAACAAATCAAATAAGTCTTTTGAAATAAGGACTATTCTCTTTCTATTCACTTTTTATCCTCATTCATGCATTTTATCTTTCTTTGCATTTCTTCATTTACCATTAATATTACTTTATTTACTCTAAGACCAATATTGACATCAATATTTCAATTCATTTGTGCAAGCCCTTCACCAAACATCATGAAGACGATTAATATTTGCACCACAAACACTTCAAAGGACAAGAACATTAACTAAATGTTCGTCTGTTTGTCATCATTAACATCACAAGTACTACTTTCGATATGATCCCAACAAAAACACGCCGCAGCAAGTTTACTTACACAAGTATTATGGCAACCCGAACGATTCAATTAGAAAATGCATCGAAATAAACTGCCTACTGCTTTCCGAAGGTCCGAGGGGGACCCACCCTAAAGAAAAGGTCGTCGACCCTTCACCCGGCTCTCATGTTACGTTCATTAGAAATTCCTCTACATGTCTCACTCACTCCCGGTTAGATAAGGAATAGCCGTCTCGCTTTCGCGTCAAATAAATACTGCCGAAAACCCGTGCGTATGTAGCCTTTTGTAAAGTGATACAACATTGTTGTATGGATAATTGCATGGGACGTTATTGTTAGTACGGTATTATTTAATAACAATAATATTTATCATTTCGACATCGAATGTTATGAGAAGTGATAGGAGTGGAACGTTATTAGGTACCATCTTTCAGGGTTGTCCATACCTAACAACATTTTAACGGCCTCCTAATCTAGTCGGTAGTGATAGTGACCGTGTCTTCGAAGGGGACGTCCCGGGTTCAAATCCTGGTAAGGGTATTTATTTGTGTGTAGGTACATCACAGATATTTGTTCCTGAGTTGTGGATATTTTCCGTGTATTTAATAATTTAACTATATATATTTATTATATAGGTATATCGTCGTCTTCGTCATCGCTACCACACAAGCTTATTGAGCTTACTGCGGGGTGTTTTATAATTTATTTTAATAGACGGCCGCGCAAACTTCACTTTTAGAATAACTTTTTTATCAGTGACATGTTACCAGCTTTCATTAAAATAAATCATATTTCCCTATAACTTTGCAAAAAGGCCTTTTTAAAAGTCGTATACAAATAAAAATTGAAACAATCGTGAATATGTCAAAGGAAGAAAAGGTTACAGGAAACATATTAGGAATGCTTATATCCTCACAGATATCGCACACGTCACACCTTTGGTATTTGACAGGCTTTTCCTTATCTTTCCAAACGCCAACGCCAATATGTTGAAAGAAAAGATACTTTAACGGCCTTCTAGCCTAGTCGGCAGTGACCCTGCCTTTGATGGCTCCTCTACACGATGGGCCAGCGCCGGCCACTCCCAGGGACCCATTTAGGCGTTAGAGGGAGCAAGTGATATTGCTATCTCATTCTACTGCATGGCTGCGTCCCTTGGAGTGGCCGGCGCTGGCCCATCGTGCAGAGGAGCCACGAAGCCGCCCCCCCCCCCCCCACGAGGAGGCCCCGAGTTCGTATCCCAGTCAGGGCATTCATTTGTATGTTCATGAGTTATGAATGTTTTCTGGGTGTCTAAGTATGTACCTACTCGTATTTATCTATATAAGTAATATAAGTATGTGTATCGTCATAATCGTCGCCTAGTACAGGCTTTGCTTAATTTGGGGATAGGTTGATCTGAGTAAAATTGCCCCCAGATATTTATTTATTTTTATTATTACCTTGAGGATGTCTGTATCCAAAATTGGCATATTTATAGATTGATCATAATTATGAAGTTTATAATAAGATAATACACGTGAATCAGGAAAAGAAAACAATCCACCCACCCCGAAATGTGAGCATATAAAAAAAAATCGATGGCTTTGTTTAAGAAAAATCGAGGGAAAAATAAAACCCACGCATCTGCGCAAAGATAATTTTATCTCTGAAAAAATATAAACGTTACCAAAATTAAAAATTCGAAAAGGAATAGGTATATAAGAACTCAGCGTAAACAATAAAAATACAACTCAACATACATCGTAAAAAGACGTAGAAAACAAACAACGTAAAATACCGGGTGTGGCCTGTAACACGAGCAAATAATTAAAACATGAAATGTACTCCTCAAACGGTGACGCTTTTGTTCAACAACTTTTAAAAATTATGAAGTATTTAGACTTCCTATTTTTCATACTTTAATGGACGCCATCGCCATGCCATATCATTTGTAATTGACGTTGCTTGTCATGCCTTAAACATAACAAAATTCGCAATACATTGCGTCTTAGAATAAACTTTAAAGTGTATTAAAAATCAAACCACAAGTTATTTTTAAAAGTCGCTGAACAAATGTTAGTCAGTATGAGGAGTACAGCCTACTGTTAAATTTTTTGCTCGTATTACAGGCCACACCCGGTATAAGTACGTATAATCATTATTAAACCATTCAGTAGTCATTTACGACGTTTTACCCCCTGCGAGTAAATATGAGGTCATGTTATTACAAGTACATATTTAACTAGTTAATGGTCAAATAAGCACTGTTTATAACAATAACAATTATAACGGGCCAAATAAAGGGCGCCATCTAGAAGAGTCTCTATTTTAGCAGCCGTTTCTGCTGCGACTGCATCAGAAAGAGTTACATAGGAAATGATGCTGAATACAAGGAACTTTCTGCCTATTAACATTTTAATGTTTAAATAGGTACGTAAATGCCATAAATGGGAATGTATGCTCAACATGAACCTCAGTTTCAAATATTTGTTGAACATATTTGCCTACTTGATTATCGTCTCCGGGTGACTACCTACAAGATCATCGCTACCTACATTTCTCGAAAATGCAAAATATATGATTTCAACAGTATGATTGGTTGTAACTGACTATTCCTGGTTATTTGCTAAACTCCCAGTGGTCGGCGACCGAAGCATATTCCGAAGTCGCATCGAGCAAGAATGTACTGCCGTATTCGAACTTCAAGATATTCACAATAAGAGACGACACGTACTAGATCCATTCTAGATACGTTAAAGTATAGATATGACGACCGGTCTGGCCTAGTGGGTAGTGACCCTGCCTGCGAAGCCGATGGTCCTGGGTTCGAATCCCAGTAAGGGCATTTATTTGTATGATGATACAGATATTTGTTCCTGAGTCTTGGGTGTTTTCTATGTATTTAAGTATTTGTATATTATATATATCGTTGTCTGGGTACCCACAACACAAGCCTTCTTGAGCTTACTGTGGGACTTAGTCAATCTGTGTAAGAATGTCCTATAATATTTATTTATTAATATTTAATATAGATATCAACCAGTTCTCTTTTGCAGCGCAATTCGGGCAACCAATGTCACTATTACGTTAGATAGAGTAAGATATCTATTAGATGTGAATTGGATCTCTAAGTCATATCCTGTGGAAATCGTTCAAGAGTGTCTCCAGAATCGCGCAAATGTCATATTTGACATGGTTAGATCTTAAACGTATTGTTATCGTATCTTGGTGATGTCTAAAATATGTCTAATAGATGTCTATTTCATAATCCGAATCGGGCCCATACTTTATGCAATAACAAGATTGTAGACAGCGGAGCTGACGTGGCCCGCTAGTCGGTGGTCACGGGAGTGGAAAATTAAACCCAGTCGACTACTGACCCGCATGCGTTCTTGTATTGTAATGGAATTCTACCCCGCCATAGTATATACAGGTTAGCTAAAAATAAGTGCATTCCCGTTTGGGAGGGAGATTTTGGGATTATACTGAGCAACTTTTACTACCTATGCACTTCGTCTCTCCAGCGGTACCTAGGGCGTCCAGACGGCCTTCGACCACTTGGTACTCCAGAGTATGCCCTCCAGACTGCGCGATCTTCCCCCATCCGGACTACGTGCCCGAGCCATCGGAGTCTAGCGGAAACAATAGTGCAGAAAGACCTTAGCGAACTCGGCGCCGTCGACTGGACAGAAAAGGCTTTGGACAGAGTAGCATGGCGGTCTTTGGTGTCGAAGGCCAAGATCCACTTCGGGTCGTTGCGCCACAGCAGTAGTAGTAGTAGTAACTTTTACTATGGGACCAATAACCCCTAAATCGCAAGAAAAATTGTCTGGTTCATACATTTTGGCTGGTCCATTTTCTATGGGACGGTAATTATTTATGGCGCGATTTCGGGGTTGGTCACAAAAAGGTGCTCAGTGTAATCTCAAAACCTCCCTGGCAACGGGAATGCACTTATTTTTTAGCCACCATGTATAAAGACAGTAAAACCTCCCTGGCAACGGGATTGCACTTATTTTTTAGCCACCATGTATAAAGACAGTAACCTATGTCCATAGAGGAATTGACATTAGACCTAGGTACATATATCGGACGAAACGACTTCTTGTTCCTGAGAAGTGGGTACTAGGTTACTACCGGTAGATTGAGCCTTTCTAGCGTTTCTCATCACTTGTTTTATTGCGTGCAGCTGTTGTGTTTTATTTCAGATGTACTACTCTATTTAAAATTACTCTGAACTCACTAAAAACACTGTTTAGTTACATTAAGATGAAGGTTAGTGGGGATTCCTATCCATTTGTATCCCTTATGATCGGAGAAGCGGTCAAGCTTGTAGTTTTAAACTAATTCATACCAACAGGCAATAATCTACATATTATTAGGTCAAGACATCAACTAAAGCTCATAATTACTGGCCAAATGGCAAGGAAGCGTAGGGATATAGGTAAGAGAAGGTAGGGAATAACGTCAGTGACAAACGCCACATTGCAGGCTAGCATGCACTGGGCCCAGGACAGATCACTGGTGGAGTGTCCACAATCGTTTTGTCCCTCAGCCATGAGGTTACGACAAGGAAGAAGACATCAACTAAATCCACTAACTTAATACTAACCTTATTAGGCATGTTTTCACGTGTGTACGTACCGCCATGTAAGACGGCCTTAGGACTTTTCGTTTTGAGTTTTACTAAAGTGCATTTAAAAAGGAGTTTTCACCTACCTATCTATTGATCTTACCAACGTTCCTCTAGATTACGTGCCTACATTATTAGGCACAATAAAACAGTCAAAGTGTGAGTGAAAAATGTGCGGATAAGCTACAAGATAAGCCCGCACGTCAACGTACAACCATGCAACGACTTACAAAACCTCCTATTTGTTTCATATTTTCGCTCGTAAAACAAACTCTATTCCGTTGCATATAAAGTTTATATTTCCAAGCAAAGGCAAAGCAGAGTGTGACAGTGAGGAATAATATTAACAGATAAAACGCTACGTGGGTGTAAAACAAATTGGGTTTCTCGTGTTTCGCTGTTCCAAGTGTAGATGTTGTGGTCTAATAATATGTATGTATTACATATTTATTGGTAGGTTGGTCTTTATTTTTCACGTAGATAGCTAAACTTATCTATTCTTAGAAAGTCACGGTTAGTTTTACAGGTATTTAATGAAGTCGACGTTGAATTTTAATTTACTTTTAAAATTCGTAAAACAAAATAAACATCAACATGATAATCATGAAGGCGTTTTTAATTAATTTTCGAGCTAACGTGTTCCACTGCTAGGCAAAGGCCTCTTCTATTTCTTCAGCTTATCCCTATCCTGCGAAGTCTCTCGCGAGTTGTTAGACATACTTTTAAAACATTTGGTTTTTTTTTTTAATATTGCTTAAGTTGAAAGCATTCAAATTGTATAATAGCACAGAATAACTACTAGTACTACCATAATAGCTTGTGTTTATTATGTAGCGACTACGAAATTTCGTAGCAAGAGGTGGTGCTACGAATAGTATAATACTGTCCACATGTGCTACGCGTACAAAAACAAGCTTGTACGTGGTAAATCATGACATATTCGTTCGAACCAACCAAAAACACCGTGCAAGGAAAATATGCGCGTATCTGCACCATAAATAAACCGTAGAGGGTTCCACACATTTTTCCACCACATTACTATACACGGGAGGCGTTGTGACATCAACGACATTCCAATAATTTACAGACGGTACCCTATAGAAACAATCTCTGGCCCCACCCTTACATAACTAGTATGTTGTTTTATTTATGGCATTTTTACAACACGGAAGCTTGTTTATCGAGGCCACGTCAAAAGATATAGACAAACAGAAATGTTTTCTATTCCAGTGGGTTATATTTATTACAGTAAATACATAAATACACGTTAATCTCAGTGTGATGCTCAAATACGTCCATTAAAAGACGACTTGGTCTCTCGGCGACTAAAAGGGAGGGGCCCACAGATTACCAGTTCACCGGACGATATCAGCCGGTCAGTTAATCGTATAAGGTGAAGGTGACGAACAACTGACAGGCTGATATCGTCCGGCGAACTGGTTTGTTTATTTATGTTTGTTTATACTATGCGTTTATTAAACGTCATAGTCGAACGAGTCGCCGGCGACCAGTCGACGGTGCGTCGTGATAGCTCTAAGTTATATGTAGTATTAGTTACTGGAAAATCGGCCTTATGGATCGATTGTGCAGGTACTTCTTATTTGGTAATCTTCGTGGCATTTCAAATGGTGTAAGTACCTGTAACAAGAGAAATAACCATTATTAGCTAAATCATAATAAATTATTTTGACGTTAATCTAGAATTCTATCGTTGTGAAGATAAAATCACAGCATGTGTTATTCTCATAAAATAATATTTATTTTCGTCTTATGCCAGGTTGACAGAATAGGTTGCAAGTTTTCCTCTATCTCTTTCAGTAAACTTAATTTAAGCACGCATAACAAAAACACAAAAAAATAAGATAAATATAAAACCCAAACCCAACGTCAATACCTCTGACAAAACAAAAGATAATGATGAAAGTCTCCATTTTTCTACTGAAAACGAACTGAAACGGGGTATCTAAAAGCGAGCTGCGCTAACTCCCGTATGAATCGTGGGAATGAATAAAAAATAGGCTCACAAAGGGCGTACGGGTCAAAAGCGGCTCCTCAGAGTGTAATAAAGTCTCGGGCGAGCCCAACAACGTTTCAAATTAAAAAGTAATGTGGCTTTCGTCAATTGCAAAGGCGCCCACCTGGCAGCGGCGGTAAGAAACTGGAGCGATTTTGAAGCGCACACTTCACATTTACCTACTTTTGTTCTGCTTTTGCAGAGCTGACGAAGAAAGCAAGTTAAGAAAGCAAGGATTTCCGAGGCCAAGGTCGGGACCTAGGCGTCAAGGAAACTTAGCAATGGCACACAGAAATAACCGTTAACCTAGATATTTTTTTATTAAATCTACTATGAACATCACAGCATATTTTATTTACTTTACCTAAAGTAGCGCTCTCCCAAAATAGCTATTCCACTACCTACTCGTAATAACTCGAAACGGCGATTGATCATTTCATCAAAGAACAAACCGGCATATTTCTTACAAAACTCCAAGCCACAGTAGTTTCTGTTGATCCTAAAAACCAATAATCTCGCTGGGTTTACATCGCCGTAAGCCGAGGGCCTACCTGTCTACTGCCGACCTACCAAACGATGACGTAAGCGCCATCGAGACCCTAATGATGTTATGATCTTTTGAACTCACAGAAAAGTCCGACGGATTACACCTCTCGACTGTTGGGGCTGCTGCAAACATAGGTTTACGCACAAATATTCCGACTATGGCATGAAATAAATACATGATTTTGTACCTAGTTTATATATATGACATGCAAATATACCTACCTACTCAAACTCATAAGAAGTGAACTCCTATTGATATAACCATATCACTAGACAGGTATTTAAAATAAATAAATTATTATTTTCCCGATACTTAATGACATACAAAAAATAATCCTGGTAGTTGTATCGTACAGCATAATTAGTGTATTATCTAATAGGTTGCACTTTTTCATTAATTAAAACCATGTTGTATGGTGATATGACAATATGGCAAGTTGGATTTCCTGTAAGCCCCGGCTGGTTGCAAACAAATCACGTATATATTAAGGTAGGAAGTTTCACATCGTTGCTCGCAGCAGCGCCAGCATGTTAGGTGAACCAATTGAGCGGCCGCGGAAGCAATTTATCCCCGCATTACTCCTAACAACAAGATCAAGTACCGGGGAACTTTATCAAAGATCTTTCTAAAGATTTCGCCCTTAGCATTAAGTAGAACACCATAGCCTTCCTCAAACAGAAATAATGGCGAGAGATAACGACAGAGCTGGGCCATTACCCAATTGGGTAAACGCGGATTCCTTTCTTTTGTCCGAGTTTATCTCGCTCGTTGAAATATGATCTGCGGACTGTGATTGTCGCGGACCCATTCAATTTCGGCAAAATTCGGCCTTCATTAAATAAGGGATACCAATATACTAAACCCATACGTTCATTGTTCGGCCGTATATTTTTGGAGAGCACTCGACTATCGGAACCGCAAAAATATTTGTCATAAAGTTATTGGACTAATGTCGTTTATTGTTGTTGTATAAGTTTTACATACGCGAGCGTGGGACATGGGGCAAACAAGATACGAACTTTATTATTAAAATTTATGAGTTCTATCAGACATCCAAAGTTTTTTGTGCCTCCACTTTATTATGTGTAAGCCGCAGCCTTTTCAACTTAATTTGTCGATATATATTATTTCTAACTGTGCAATAAAAGAAATTGAGTGAGTACTTTTGCTATGATTTTAAAGAAAAAAATATATATAACTTGAAAAATAACCATGTGGCGAGTATATTGCATTGATACTTAATCACACTGTTTGAAAAATAAGATCAGGCCTGAATAAAATCGAGAACGAAAACGTCCGAATTTCTTAGTATAATTAATTGCCAAAAGTCACCTAAATTATATTAGTATAAAATAATATCAGAAATTCCTTTCCTAAGCACACACCTCAGTAATTTCATAAGTATAATTAAACACCAATAATCACCTAAATTATATTAGTGTATAAAATAATATCAGAAATTCCCTGCCTAAACCGACACACCTCAGTAATTTCATAACACCTGACTTTCTTAGTATAATTAAACACCAAAAATCACATAAATTATATTAGTGTAAGTATAAAATAATATCAAAAATTCCCTTACCTAAGCCGACACACCTCAGTAATTTCATAACACCTGACCAATATAAATTCCTACATCATAACAGTACACAAAATGGCCACGGGATGAAAGTGGGGCGTTCTTGCCGATGGAAGACAGAGCGTAATGAATGAAATTCCAGGCAAACTATGCGTAGATTGAGGCCTAAATTGCAATTCCTATTGACGGCGCAGACCCCTAATGCAGTTCTTGTGCGATTGGTTCGATATTAGTTACCTCGGCTAAAAGCAATGGAATTGAAATCAATGTGTATAGGTGAAAAACATAAAACATTAAGTAAATGCTATGCGCCTCTCTAAGGCGTGTAAGCAAAAAGGAAGAAATGGAAAGATTGGCATGCTTCTGGTAAGCTTCGGTAGAATAGGAGTCCGGTGTTCCAAAAGGTCGCAAATTCGAATATTGTCCAAAGTGGTGAATTTTTTCATTTAAATTAAAAATTGATCACTAGTCAATTATAAATTAGCAAGGATTAAAAGATTACGGGTCGAAGTGTAACCGCAAGGAGCCCCGAAAACCGTAACCAAACAAGAATTAATACATATTATGAAGGTACCAACAGCAACAGCAATAAGTACCTTTAACATATCTACTTTTGGTAGACTGTACATATAAGATAACGTACGTACTAATAAGATTTACACGGTCACGGTAAATAAATGTGAAGATATGTTTTAATCTCAAACCAAACAAAGTTGTACTTGTAACAAGAGAAATAACAATTATTAGCTATGTCATGTTATTAGTTGTCAGTATTAGCAGTGTCATTTGTCACAAAGATAACGATAAAGTGATTCAAGATATTAAATGTCAAAGCCTATTGGACCAGACAGTTCATCTAGGGTTGTCTTTCCACTGAGGTGGAGATGAGAGGAAACGTGCGGGAATCGACCGGGACGGGATTGTCCCGCCTAGAATATTTCCTGCTTCTTATAATCACTAAAATTTTATGATTTACGACATTAGCACGCCGCCCTTACAAACCGAGATAATATTACATTTATCTATTATCTCCAACAATCGCTAAATTATCGCCAAATAATTCCGCCCTATCTCCGTTGTAATAACATAGATTCTGGTTGTCTTGTATAACGACCCAGTTTAATAGTTGAGTAAAATGGGGTCCTCCGGCTATTGTTGCTACATTATTATTCATCTTAACCGTCTTTGCCCGGGTATTAATCGCTCGGATGCCGGATGTGCGCAAAATTATAACGCTCACCTTCCGGTGCGTAATGGCTGCCGTGCGCTTTGGGTTTTTGATGTGTGGGACTTATCTAGCGAAAGGTCCGAGACCTCAGGGTGAAGCCTGGTGAGAAATATTCATGTGAAAATAGAGTAGTTATCCAAGTAGAGTATAGTTATTAAATTAGAGGTACATATCTATAAATCATTTTTTTGTGTACTTCAGCAGTTCAATCTGTCTATGAAACCTAAATCGACAATCACTACATCTTATAAAACAAAGTCCCCCGCCGCGTCTGTCTGTTTGTGTGTTTGTATGTTCGCGATAAACTCAAAAACTACTGAACGGATTTTCATGCGGCAGATTCTTAAGGAAGGTTTAGGTGCATACTAAACTATTTCCAAGCAGCGAGCTATCTAATTATGTTCTTGTTTAAAAACCTCCTTTAAGTACTTAAAGCACTAAGAAAGAGTAATTACTTTATGATTCAATAGAATAGAATAAAGAAAAAATAATTAAAATACTTATACAAAAGTTATAATGAAATATAAAAATAATATAGGCTTTCTTTTTAATTAAACCATGCCTTTATTATTTTATCTATACAAATCTACGAAGCACGCTAGCAATAAAGTATAGACAAGACACGCTGTAGGTTATTAATTCAAGACAATTTTCGAGTAATAACTTCATTTCCCTATATTTTTAATATTGGAACACGTGACCCAAAAATGGTAATTCCTCGTATAATCAGCCGATAGGACAGCCCGAATCAATGATGGATACGGCAAATTAAAGGAAATTGTACATCCAGACATCGCGTGCTCGTCTAATGAAAACAGTTCAGTGAATCCACAGAAACAGTAATAGAACAGTACCATTAGCTACGAAAATAGCATTTATGAAATCGATATTATATTTATACATCTTATACAAAATTCTGTGTTTCGAACTGTGTGAGATATGATATGAAACGAACGCAAGTGAATGATGAGATAACGGGTGACAGAGAGCTGTGGAAGAGAAAGACATGCTGCGCCGAACTCAAGTGAATGGGAAAAGGGCAAGAGAATGATGATGATGCTGATACAAAATTCTGTTAGAGTCCCAAACATGGTATCGTGCAATTAATATTGTATGTCATATTACGAGTTGGAAACCTTTAGAATTGTCTCGTCCAACATTAAAACATGCTATAATGCCATGGAAAAATACAAAAAAAAGTATGTAAACGTGTTGTTTAACACGTAAAATTCTATTGAGAGTAATCTAACGACACTTCAGATGAGCCTAAGTTAAAATTCACCAGACCATTTAGGTTACAAGCCAATCCATAAACATATACCTACATGTATTCAATTATGTTCCGATGTTTTCCTTTTCAGTTGAATAATACGACGGAAAAACGTAAATATTAGAAAATTATACTGTTCTTGCTAATACCACTGCGACCGGAGCACCGTTCCTTTCGTGCCCGCCTAATGGGGAGACCGATTTAATGAAAAGCTAAGCTTAATACTTGATTAACAGAGTTCCATTGAAACTGAACGTAGGAAGGGAGTTTTCAGAATTAAAAAGTTGGTTCTGAAAATGTGCATCGGTGTTGGTTATGCCGGTCTAATTACCTATACAAACAGGTTTATTGGTTTTAAGGTTGCATGCCAAAAACCAACTCTTCAAGGAAGACTCAAGCTGTACCATACCATGCCGTAAACGGTAATTGTATGGCGATGGATGAATTCTTCACATCTTTACGTATATATTTGAGTCATTGCTGGATAGTGATGGAGGTATCTGTCAATATTGCGTAGCAGATACACTTATTAAATAGAAATTGCCAGACAAATACTCAAATAAAATATAATTAATCTTTTTTAAATAAAAGTTTGGACTTTATTGTGCTTGTCTGATATTCAGACTCTTGTCTTGAGCCATTTTCTTTAAACTTGTGAAGAAAAGGAAGAGCAACTTAGCTACTAGTCTGTTCGAGGTACGTAAAACAGTGAAAAATATAGACAATACTTCTAAAAATACGTGTGATTTTATAACGTGATCTTATTAAGCACGTATATGAGAATGGCTCTAGAAAGCGACAAAATTTTACAATAGTTATTTATACATTGTTTTTTTCGTTTTCAATGAAGAAGGAATTTCGAGAAAATTTTGTTCATTAACAATTGCCTAACTTGTTGAAAAAATAACTTTAAGATAAATTTCTACAAGTATTATATTTGTTGACATATTTTAAATACACCATATTTTTTTTTAATTTTTCAATGAATATTTAATACCTTTAAAATTATATTTAATGTTACGTAATCGCTTTTTCACGCCGCGCGCGTTTCCCGAAAATGAGGCGCGGAGGGCTCTGTTCAGCGTTGAAAAAGAAGTATAAATAATAGAGATGTCGCAGTAAGATAGATAAAGCCGTTATATAGTTATAACCCTAGGGATATAATTATATGACGTAACATAGTTATATGAAAGCGATTCATTGCTATCTTACTAGGTATATAACTATAATACGGCTTTAGTTTAGTGATATAGTTATATTACTGGATTAAGTTTAGTGAAATAATTGTAGGTAGGAGTGCAGCGGTGCGGCGGAGGTATAGTTATATCCCTAGGGATATAGTTATATGCAATATAATACTTTTTAGCAATATTACGTAAAAGTATAGGTCGATTCACGAAAGCTGGCGCGAGATTTCTACTGAGTGACAGCTATTTTCATCTCACGCCAGCTTTCGTGAATCGATCGCAATGCCTCATAAACCCTTAAAAATAGCAGCATGAAAATATATATAATAGTTATCTTACTAGGGATATGATTATAATACGGCATATAACTATATCCCTAGGGATATAACTAAACCTCCGCCACACTGCCGCACTCCTAATACCTACAATTACTATCTTACTAGGAATATGATTATAATACGGCATATAACTATATCCCTAGGGATATAACTAAACCTCCGCCGCACTGCCGCACTCCTAATACCTACAATTACTATCTTACTAGGAATATGATTATAATACGGCATATAACTATATCCCTAGGGATATAACTAAACCTCCGCCACACTGCCGCACTCCTAATACCTACAATTACTATCTTACTAGGAATATGATTATAATACGGCATATAACTATATCCCTAGGGATATAACTAAACCTCCGCCACACTGCCGCACTCCTAATACCTACAATTACTATCTTACTAGGGATATGATTATAATACGGCATATAACTATATCCCTAGGGATATAACTAAACCTCCGCCGCACTGCCGCACTCCTAATACCTACAATTACTATCTTACTAGGAATATGATTATAATACGTAGTTACGTACTATACGGCATATAACTATATCCCTAGGGATATAACTATACCTCCGCCGCACCACTGCACTCCTACTTACCATTATTTCACTAAACTTAATCCAGTAATATAACTATATCACTAAACTAAAGCCGTATTATAGTTATATACCTAGTAAGATAGTAATGAATCGCTTTCGTATAACTATGTTACGTCATATAATTATATCCCTAGGGTTATAACACTTATAACTATATAACGGCTATATCTATCTTACTGCGACAGAGATACAGTTCTGCAAGTATGGAATGTTTGATTGGAAATATCCTCCTCTTTTACAATATTAATTTTGGTTTCTTAAATATAAATACTTTTTGAGATATTTGGGAAATAAGACAAATGTACTTTTATCTCTCTTTTTTTGTTAATAACTTTTGTAATTTTTTGTGTGCTAATTTTTCTAGACATCATTACGAATCTAATGAGGTATCACACGTATTTTTAGGAGTATTATCTATATTCACCGTTATCCGTACCTCGAACAGACTATACCGCTTGTCTAACTACGAACAATCTAGACGCGCCGCCACTATTAGGTATCGTATATTTTGGTAACATACCTCTTTTATACAACGGCGCTCCTGTTCTAAGAGGATCTAAATATTAAATAAGTATAGACCCAAATCATAGATATTTATGGAAACCACGTTATTTACTGGCCACAAAGTCAGTGGCAAAACTGATAGATACCTCCTTCCTTGAAACCTCATAATTATATTATTAAGCAATAAGTTACTGTGCATTCCGGCTCGGAGCTGAATAATTAAGAGCGGAGCGGTCGTGGGCCAGCAAACAGAATCAAAAATTAAATCTAATTCGCCTTCGAGACTCGTTAGGCATGCAGACGGCGGCACAAAGGACTGTTAACTATACGTTCATTGTTTCTTACACGTTTCATCCAATGGATTTGGAATTGAGAAACTTGTTACAGTCTTGAGAGTAAACACTGGGCAGGTGAGCATCTAGCGAAAGCTTCAAGAGCCAAAGTAGCGAAGCAGATTACGAGGAAAAAACCAGGAAAAACAAATGGGAATACTAGCCCAAAGAGCTAGGAGGGTGATGTCTGAAAAGTTAAGAAGTACCTACCTACCTGCTACGTACGAAACAAAACCACAAAAAAAAGTTCATTGAGATTTTCAAACTCATACAATCAATCCCAGGTCAACACACAACAGAGATTTTGGTTATCATTGTGGTTAATTAATATAAGATAATAATAATAATACAACGTGATCGCAATTAAAACGGATTACCATTTTAGGTAAGTATGTCTGAAGAGGGTACTTATATCTTACTCTAAGGGGTGAGGGCGTTTGGTTCTTCGGCAGTCTGTAGCTCTAACGGCCTGAAAAAATGTATCTTTCAAGGCGTCGTTAGATTCGTATGGCCCTATTCGAACAATGCTTCTAAGAGATTACTGCGTTACGATAACAATCTGTCAGTGTCAAAAGTGTTATTTCTTTAAATACCTAACCAAAAACGATACCGTACCGCAGTGATCTCTTGGGCTGTTAGTTTATATTTTAATTTTTTTAACTTGATACCCTATTTAGGGTTTAGCAAACTTTTGAGAAATAGAGCCAGCTCCAGTAGAAAACAGCATATTAAGAAATCACAAAGAGATTTAATTGTTGGTTTGATTGATGGTCCCCTAAAAAATTAGGGGAATGAAAGTGTCACAATTTTACTTACTAAGAGACGCACATGCAAGTTGAGATCTGCCTACTCCTTACTTAGCAATTTTAGGGGCAAATGAAACACGAGATCTTTGAAAGTATAAATTCAACCGCTCCTTCTTATTTAATTATGAGCACAGCAAGGCTAATTACTCATATTTGAAGATGCACGGCTGATTCTGCGTCTTATACGAACAAGTTCAGTTTGCACACGCCTTGGAAGCTTATTCAGATACAAAATTGTGATACTTTATGTACCTAATATTTATGTTATATTGTGCAGACGCAGGTGCGTGAATTTGAAGCCAGGCGACGCACAGAGCCCGACGTAAAGCGTGACGAGCTAAAGGCCAGATCACCTGTGGCCATCACGTATAATTACGTCGGAGGGGTGCTGACCTGCAGCGAATGTGGCCCCCGCATATTTGCTGCAAAATTGGCTACGTCAGTCACCTGAGAGCGCATCAGCGACGCTCGAGACCAGACACGAGATGATGATTGAATAGGTATAATCTCTAGACGTCACGCAAATTCAGGTTTTCATTTCTTTTTACTGTTTCGGAAATTATAAGCAGGCCAAAAGTACATAGGGCCGGCCCCTGTTGGACCTCATAAATGACAACCAGAATAAGGGTCCAGTGCAGTATCCCTAACATAAAGGAGCCCACAGATTAGCAGTTCGCCGGACGATACAATTATCAGCTTGTCAGTAGTTCGGAACTGTCACCTTTTGCATTTAACTGACAGGCTGATATCGTCCGGCAAACTGGTAATCTGTGGGCGTGGTGTGGTAATCCTTTAGGAACCTCAAGATACAAGTTTTGTTTTTCTGTTAGTATGGTAATGGTAATTTCACTGTATGAAAATAGCAAGGCACTCATACAACTTGATATAATACCTACTTAATAGTATCGTATTTCTTAAATCAGAATACGTCCTTGGTACGTGTAAGCAAGCGTAAAATTTGCCTAAGTGGTTACAGTCGCGAGCTTATGTATGTCGGCATTTACTTTGAATTAAAAGTAGGTTATTTATGTTATCAATTTCTTCGTAGTATTGGTTTATTTTCTTGGAGAACCTTTTAACAATCCTTTTGGTTAATCTTTTTAGTTTCAACTAACATTACGACGATTACATGTTTGCTTTTGCCCCGTAAACATATTTTGAGATTGTTTTAACTAAAAGCAACTTATAAGACCTACCTGCAAACTTGGTTCTGAATACCGAAAATAACCATACAGTGCTCAAACACTGTTCAAGCTTAATTTTAGATCGTTTGTATTTTACTAAATAGTTATGGATCGTTCGAAAGCAACTGATATTTAGTGTGTTTAAACAGCTCGAAGGCATGTTTTAACGACACCAAAACTACACTAAAACGGCCTATAAATTAGCCCCAATTATATTCGAATCACCAAAATTACTTGACCCAGTGAAACCCTTAAATCGCCAGTAATATGACCTTAAAATTCAGTTCGGGGGCTAATTACACTATTTCGCAGCATCGCAGTGAAACATTAGCTAGAAATGTCGCAAGTTTGTGATATATGAGGCCGAGGTACGGCTCAGATTACCGCCATTTTGAATTTTGGTAACCCGCGGACGAATCGCGTTAGGCCTCCGTTTGGTAAAAGCAAACTAAGGATTTAATGGAAGTTAACTACGTGTGTCGATTTTTGAATTTCTTTTACGTTTATAAAGCATAAAGGAATAGCACCGTATATTATGCATTCAAGATCCTTCATGAAGCCTGAAAAAGAATCTATCACACAATAGTAATACTATAGCTGGTCAAGCAGATCTTGTCAGTAGAAAAAGGCGGCTTCATCTGTTTGACCAGCTATAGTAGGGCTACTTAGAAGTAATTTAAAATGAAATGAAACGTTCATAAATGCAAACCGCAATCGAATACGATGAAATAAATTTTAAAGTGATATAATTATTCAGTTTTACCTTGACAGCATTGCACAGATTTCCCAACGGAGTCAAATACATGTATTAAATTATGCGCAATGCATCAAGTTTAATTTATAATTAGCATTGCCAATAACACACTAAATTAACAGAGCTTAATTAAGAACCGATGTCGATATTACAGTTTAAAGTTTTTTTACTGCGCCCAAGATAAAATAATTAATTGCGCTCATTGTTAGTAATAATAAGCTGCCGAAAATAGCCTTATTTAAATTTTATGATTTGTTATTCTAAGCGACAAGGCAGTAAATTATCTAAATTATACTTTTCAATTTGAAAAATATCGTTTCATCAGACGTAAGACAGAGAATCAGGGCTGTAACAGATGGCTCTCGACGTTAATATAAAATTAATTGCGTCAACGAAGCAGAATTACCGGCATGAAGAGCGCCGAGTCTCTGCTTTATGCCGCTTAAGAGAATATTTTAAAATATTAACTGTTCGTAACACCAAAAACATTTTTTGTAAGGTTAGCAACTGCCTTTATCTTGCTCTGTAATATACCTAAGCATCACATTCAGCTCAACACAGCTCATATAATAACCTTAAAAATTTGGTATCATCTTATTGAGCCGCGTCAGGGTCATCGGTTCGATAGGTTATAGATGCGTTTAAGGCTTGGCACTGACTTCAAAAACATCAGTAGATAGCGCATCTTAAAAGGATACAATGTTACCTATGTATTTTGAGATATTAATCGACAATTCGTATCCACTATACATAATAAAAAAAATCTAAATCCAGAAACGGAATAAAAGACATAAACGAAATGTTATAAAAATACGTTCTGTATTATTATTTAACTTAGTTTCGTAACAAAGTTGTTACCAATATTTGGTTTTCTAAACTCATGTAGGTACCTATTGTTGCTCATGATGGCATTCCATCCACGCGCCCCGCCGACGACGTTTGGCAAACTTTTTTAACTGTAGAAGGAAAATTCACGCCCAAAGCCTGCAACAAAACTTGTGGAGAATCTCAATGACATGACATTAAGTTTTGTCAGCAATAGAAAACTATTGAATGTATATTATAAATGCCTTGAATAGGTCAGTACAGGGCTCTTCATTTTACCGAATTTCAAGGGACAAAAGAAGCAAAAATAGCGAAAAGTTATTTTGCTTTCAAAGCCTTTGTGGTGCGTGTTGTCATTGAGTTAAAGGTTTAGTTTTTTGTCAATTTACAACGACTAAACTTATAAAACCGATAAGTAATTTCTAAAGCAAAAGATTTGGTGTAACTCTTCAATTTTATAGCACTTATTGTGTATATTTTAAGCACTTATATCCTCTGACATTCCAGTGTTCAAAGTATTCGAGTAGCGGCCACGAGAATCTTGAAACGGATTTGTGAGATTAGAGACGTCAAATGCATCTGTACCGCGGCTTACTTCGTCCCTCAAGAGCACGCCGTATCTGCGTCCCGACATAAGAAAAAGTATGTGTAGGTAAGTAAGTAGGGTTGGTAAGTACTTACCTACTAAAATTCACGTCAGTGAATATGTATATTTGGAAGAGATTGTCGAAATCTAGACTTATTTATTTGACGTAACACTCATCTTTATCCTTGTGGTCAGCAAACGTAGCAAATAAAAGTAATTATGCAAATTAAAATGCACTAAACGTGTAGTGAAAACATTATTCATCACCGCAAATATTCTGAAGCAGGACAGTTAAAATTCAAAGTCAAAACGCCACGAACAATGCCGCCGAAAGCGTAAAACCAATCCCGACTTTTGAAAGGAGCCAGCGAACCATGCGAATTTACGAGAAACTCCCGACAAAACCGACTATGTCCTGGAGAGACAAATTCCCGCTTACACGCCGAATAATAACTGCCGACTATTCCTGAAATTGCAGCAAATTTTATCCCAATTGTCAATGTCAAAGAATTTTGATGTTCCATTATGTTTTTATTAGTAAGTAATAGCGTCTCTCGGATCTTTATGAGGTTCTTTTAGTATTCGAGGGTTGCTTGAAATAGCCATGTATACAAGCAGGTTTAGCAATCGATTAACCTAACACACGTATAATGGCTTCAGAACATCAAAAACGTGGGCCGTGAACAAACACTGTGTAAGCGAGTTCTAATCTGCGGCAGGCAGGCTCTGTTTTGTTAGGCGGCGTCATAGTGGCCGGACCCGCATTAAAATTAAATTTTGTGCAGGCTGCTAAATAAGTTATAAGCGAACTCGTTCGTTATTTAAGCGAAAACGAAAGGCAGCCGCGCCTTTCCCACAGAGACTAGCTTTCTAGTTTACATATTGCTCGGAATATTATTACGTGTTTAATTAGATTTTATTCCCACGCCGACGAATGACAATAAACTAAGTCATACTTCAATCGTACTGTTAACTTAAAAATAATATTGATTGGCTGTACTTTTAAGCCCATTCTGAGAAAATGAAGTAAAATTTTTAACCGGCCACTTGAGACATGCAAGTTCGCAAACAAAGGATTAAACTGTCGGTTACGTATACGAGGCGGGCCGTGCCAGCGAGCGTTCTGTGCCAGGATACCTAGGCTTACTCTCATCGTTTTTAATTTGAAATGATGCCAGAAAATAAGAAGGTCCTGTAACGCGACTGCAGCGAGGCGACGCCGGCGATTATTTAACTTTAGCACTGCGGAGCGAATTACAGGGAACGCGGTATAAGTAAGCAAATTGTGAGAGCGAAACGCCTCAAAATTGCAAATTCAACCGGCTCTGCGTTTTGTTCAGCCCTGGGCCTGCAATTCGCGCACCTCCGCTTTCTTACATTATTTAAAGAAGCTGCCCGTCGTGAGATTTTTCAGTCCGAGTATTTTGAAAGACTCGGAGAAATTCATTTGTAATTCATACGGAATTTCTTTGCACTTCTTACCTTCGTCGGGTTCACCTTTTTGCTACGTTTTATTGCTCATACCGATATCTTCAAATCGTGCTCGGGGAGCATACGGTTTTATTTATGCTGATGAATGACATGAACCTAAATGAAAAGGGTATTTTTGATGAAACCAGCGCGTCGACGTTATAATTAACAACGTAGCCCAACCATTTATTTGGCACATCACAAAATAGCCCCGCCAATTTTGGGGCAAAATCTCAACCAAAAAAGATTGCACAAGCAAATGTACAAATTAGACACAAACGAGGCGCCATTTGCCCTGTAATTCGTCGGCTCGGTAAGAGCACCCGTCGCCGCCCACTCCGATATTCCCACTTGCGAAATAAATGCTTGCCTATAATTTTAACAAATTCCCTTCTCGATGCGGCAATACATTTCGCGACGAGCAATCTGACTCGCGATTACCGACCGAAAAAACGCTAAGAGCCCCTCCGCCACGTTACTTCTTAATGTAGCCAAGTCTCCATAATGGCAAGATATTTAGACCACGAGTGCTCCTGACTGCTATACATCAAACGAAGACATTACCACAAAACGCCTGTTAGATACCGACGAGCATAAAATATTCGGAACGTTTTGATATATTTGAGGGATATGGTAATCGTTGGTGGCACAGTCGGAATATGTATGTGGGGCTTGTTTATAGCTACTACTAATATATAAATATCACAGGCAGACTAGTTTCGCTCACATATTACTTAAGAGCACTTGAAAATAATATAATAACTAATTCGTGGTTACGCCTATTTTTATTATTACTGTCTGATTTGATTTTCTATACATATGGAAATTTCACTAATCTATTTCGTTTGAATTTTGAACTAGTGATTGAGAATGTAATGTAAATAAAGATGGCTTTAAATTTAAGCCTTTTAAAGTAAATCAAAACTGATAAAGATAAACCATTGGCCAGCTAGTGAAACTGTTTCATGACGCCAACAGTAAATAAACTTATTCACGATAAATGATACAATCCAAACAAACAGTAATAGCTTCGGAAATGCCGTAGCAAATATGCTACAGTTTATACAACATTCACCAGTCTATCAGCGCGATTCGGGAAATGAATTAGAGATTCACTAGGTATGAAATAGTAAAGATATATAAAATTATAACTTTCGAGGCACATTTAGATTCAAATAAAAATTATTCCAATATGATTTGTTGGTGCATCCCTTCGTAATATTTTTGCGAGCTTTAAATCATGTTGCTATCACAATTTTTCAATATGAATATGTACGCCTAAAACGGTTGGCCAGCTTATAAAGGGATGCCTGTAAATGATCTGATCAAGCTGTCTGCACGTAACAGCGTCTGAGTGGCCTCTCGTTTTTGCTGACGTGTGACGCCGAGTTTTTTTTTCGACCGACGCCGTATACACATTACTCAAAGGAATCGGGTGTGAAAACATTACAAGGTTTAAAAATGAGCAACATAAATGAACGTTGAATCATAATTAAGTTTAAAAAGCTTCAAGTTTTCCATTAGACATTATTGCATACAAATACTTACTGTAGTAGAGTCAGACCAAGAAAAGTCTGCAGCGGATTTGATAGCCCACGCAGTGCAAGTATTATTTTAAACGTCAAACTTCTATGAAATTATGATGTATAAATAACACTGGCACTGCAAGGGCTATCAAAATCGCTGCAGACTTTGCGTGGCTTGACTCTAATTTTATTCAGCGATTATTAAATACTTATGATGTTTATGCATAAATAATATTATGATTAACGTAGCAGGTCATCACCGCCCAGCATGAAGCATAAGCAAATCATAATAAACATTAACAATGTTTGTGACCAAAATTTAGAAATGAACATTCGTAGAATGCTACTAGCGAACATTTGACTTTCCCCACGACAGAGTGAGGGCGTGTCAGCGCCACTCCTCCGTGAGTTACTGCGTCCCGAGGCCCTTTTGAGGCCCTTGCGAGGCCCTCCGAGCCCCTAATGAAGGGCCCGAGCCGTCTGACGGGAAGACACTCTGTCTACGGAGTTTTTGCCGCTATACTATTTGGTTGATGAATAATTTGTATTCTCTATTGCAGGGGAGATTTGTGACTAGTGTTGTTTTTGTACAACTATTTTGATGCTAGTACAATATATTACTCTGTATACAGGGCGTCCCACGGCGATGCCACATGGAGGGAAAGTACCTTAAATATCATAGATAGCATATTTTGCTGAAAGAAGACTTCATTTTATTTTTAAAACTTAGTTAAATTGCATTCATACTTTTTTAATTTTTTTTGAAAAAAAATGTATGGAAAAAAATTATCGCGTCATTGGAGGAAAAGTACCTTAATTATTGTAAATGAACATCTTACTAAAAGAAGACATTATTTCGATTTAAAAAAACAAGTTGAATTGCATTTTAAATAATTTCATGGTTAAACCGGGAATCGAACCCGCTACACGAGAAAAAAAAATACCTTGTAGCTTTGTCATACCGATCGAAAGGCTTCAATGTGAGAATTATTTTTTTGGTACAAGGTATTTTTTTTTCTCGTGTAGCGGGTTCGATTCCCGGTTTAACCATGAAATTATTTAAAATGCAATTCAACTTGTTTTTTTTTAATCGAAATAATGTCTTCTTTCAGTAAGATGTTCATTTACAATAAATAAGGTACTTTTCCTCCAATGACGCGATAATTTTTTCCCATACATTTTTTTTCAAAAAAAATTAAAAAAGTATGAATGCAACTTTACTAAGTTTTAAAAATAAAATGAAGTCTTCTTTCAGCAAAATATGCTATCTATGATATTTAAGGTACTTTCCCTCCATGTGGCATCGCCGTGGGACGCCCTGTATATTATTAAGTAGTAACATATATTCTTCGATATATGTTACAACTCGATGATTTACTTGAAACATATATGCAACACCAAGTATAATGTAATTTATGTAATACATGTTTATAAGTTCATGTAAGTATACTTTCAATCAGACTGGAACGACTTGCATATTACTGCCTAGTTAGATCACCGTAGCAATTTCCGAATCCGGTGGCTAAGGAGCACCATTTCCGCTGTTCAATTTATATGTCTATTCCAATACGACCTACATTCATGAACTTAATCGATGACCCGGTGATGTTTTCATTTTTCATCTTTAATTTTAACACTTTCCTATTAATTAATGGGGTTTGGGGTATGTACCTATATGAAGATATGACCTGAAATTAGGTGTGCAAACCATAATGTTTTTCGTCAGATAATATAACCTTTATAGACCAGATGTGTTTCGGGAATGAATGTATATTAGATGAAAGTAGGTATATCTTTGGCACGAGAGGGCAAACTTGGTGATTAATTGGCATATTTAGGAATGTAGTCAACGTCAAAGATATGTTTACACGTTTACACCTTACTCTTTTATAATAAGGCGAAAAATGTAAACATGTCTTTGACGTCGACTACACACAATCTATTTTGATAGATCGCTGCAAATCCTTGGGGTAAATTTAAATGTATAAAAACATTTAAAGAACGCACGACTTATAGACCGAAAAGAAATTGTAGAGATTAAAAAGTGGTAACATTGTAGTGTCGTCCCGTTTTCTTAGATTGATTTGAAAGGGACACTACAATGTTGTCAATTTTTAATTTCTACAATTTCTTGTCGGTCTATACACGCACGAGGCCAGACTCAGCATTCAACACGCATTAATCTTAATTTCATATAAGTTGAGGCATATAAGACCGCTTGCATAACTTTAAGAGCCGCGACAAACGTAAAACTTTTTCCACTAATCACAACCAAGCGTAAACAAGATTACGTTCCTAATTAGCTGTGGTTTCCAACATACTTAACTGTACACACACATCAGGCGCAAGTAATTTAAAACTATTTTAATTATTACCTACGTTGCACTTGCACTAGATGACTAGGTATAAGAGTGAAGACTTGAGCAAGCGTAGCACAGATTCTTCATCTAACGTAGAAGTGATTAACGCTTTCAATATTATTATTTTGAGTAGAAATGTAGAAATTGCGGATACAAAAAATACAATAAGCAGTAATTTCCGACATAAGAGGATAAATAATGATGTCACTTGTTTAGGTATAACATTCTCAGATAGTAAACAAGAATTAAATAGGAGGTAACAATTTTACATATTATTATTATACTGAAAGTTATGCGGCTTTAGTCAACCGAAATGATTTTCATCGTTCATACGAGTATTAACTTTTCGCTGCAATACTACCGGCGTAACATATTTTTTAGGAAAAGGTATACTTTGGTAAACTAAAGTATAACAAAGTACCTAAGCCTCATGTCAGAAAATGCGGCTCAAATATGTTTTGGGAATGAAGGTTATTACGAGCATATGAAATTCTACGTACACCTTTTGAGATGGCAAACTTGAGACATTACATAACTTGTATGAGTACATGTATATTTCGTTACAAACACACACATAACAAAAACCAAGTTACCATGATGATAGAATTTCCTTCAGTTATTTATCTACAGCGGAAAAACTGTACTAACATTATTATAGTTTTCATCCATACATAATATTCGAGATAGTGCATAGCATAGTTTATAGTGACTGTTCTTGTGCTCCAACTACCAGTAAGTTGTAATAAAAAGAAAATAAATTGTGTGTACAATTAGGAAATGCAACTTAAAATATACACTTTGCTTAACCGTAGCGATACACTGGCGGGCCAGATAAGCTAGCCTTGGCAAGCCGCCATGCTCGTGTGATTCAGCAGACTGCATGAATATGTTAAACAAAGACTTGCATACCATTAGCCGATGGTTATTTTTGGGAGTTTTTACACCTTTTATCTCTGAATTAAGTCATATTAGGTGTTACAGTTAAGACCTACGAAATGAATAAAGTTGCCACGGAGGAAGTTACGTACGATATGTCATTGGACGACCGGTCTGGCCTAGTGGGTAGTGACCCTGCCTGCAAAGCCGACGGTCCTGAGTTCGAATCCCAGTAAGGGCATTATTTATTCGTGTGATGAACACAAATAAATATTCCTGAGTCATGGGTGTTTTGTATGTATACATATATAAGTATAATTTATATATATAAGTATGTATTTTATAAAACCTTAATAGTTAGTAGCGGGGTCTTCTGTCACAAGTATTTTACAATACTTACTAGGAGATTCCAAGCATAACTAATTGTGAATTGTGAAATGTTGTAATCCAAATAAACAATTTTTTCATTTTTCATGTATATCGTCGCCTAGCACCCCGTGTAAGATGTTTATTTATTTATTATTTCCCAGGGAAAAGTGGACACGTGTATTTAATTCACATACAAGGACATAAGTAAGTAGTTTCCACCTTCCCAATACCAGCCGGAGTTTATCTTTGTATTGTATTAACCTGTCCAATGTCCATTGTGGGTGGGACACTGCATTGACTTTATTGAATGGCCGCATATCTCAGGCGTGCCCCGACACCCAGATGACAGATATCCAGTCTTTGTTCTGAGTTATGCCTCTAACATCTGCCGCAGTTCTCAGAAACAACTACAACTTGTAAATGTTCATAATTTTCACAAATACTTTATAGGGTTCCGTCCGTACCCAAAGGATAAACACTGGATCCTATTACTAAGACTCCACTGTCCGTCTGTCCGTTTGTCTGTCCGTCCGTCTGTCACCATGCTGTATCTCATGAACAGTGATAGTTGACATTTTCATACATGTATTTCTGTTGCCGCTATAACAACAAATACTGAAAAGTACGGAACCCTCGGTGGGCGAGTCCGAAATGAGGCGCACTTGTCCGATTTTTTTGTTTCCATGCCTCAAAATCGAGTAAATCTTTTCACACGTAACAAACTCAAAAATAACTTCGTTAAATTTATTGATTCTGTGCTATTATTATTTAGAGGGTTAAGCTAAGCGAATTTATTAGCCCCTTTGGCGAACGATACGGTACATTGCTTTTGGAAGTCATATACCGTGTCGTGACGAGCGTGGAAGGGTGTACGTATTCGTATAGTCTAGGATACGATTTCAGATATCTGCACCAATCTGTTTTTTCATTCGTTTTCGTTTTTACGTACACGGTATGAGGGAAATGTTATTAACGATTTTGGGAGTTATGACTTTGGCTACTCTTCTTCTTTTGGGTCTTTGGCTTTAGTTAACTAGCTAACTAGCTTACGCCCTCGAATCAACATTCACATAACATATTTTTTTATTAGGTTAATATCAATTTATTTCTATAGCTACTTTATATCTCACGCATTTTTTAATCTAAAGTTACGTCGTTTGATAATCGATTCAATTTTTGCCTAGCAATCTAGGACGCTAGCGGCGAGCGAGCCCAGGCCTAAGCTTTCGTATAAACCATGTCTCACCAACATAACAGATGAGTGCCGAAATATGTAGTCGGACCTTACCCTACGTGGAGGTATAGATGGAGGATGTATACTGGTGTGTATAGGACCTGAATATTTCATGTCCCGCCTTGAGACGTCGATACAATATGCGCAGCGAATGATATGTTATCGGGGAATGGCACGGATACGGACTGAGTCTCGTAAAGCACGTGTTATTTTATACAAATCATGTCGAGGATTGCTTCGATGTTTATTGTCTCTTTGATATTGGCATTTAAAATCATATCTGTAACGATAACTCACAACTTTTTATGAACAATACTTAAAATTGTTGTTTTGTTTGCAATGATTCTGCATTTGAAATACAATACTTGTATATGTTATTCCCGAAATAAACCCGGGTTTAAACTTCAAAGAAAGCCTGCCATGTCATAACAGCAAATCAATTTCATTTGCTTAAATACAGGTGTTCCAATATTGTAGATTGCACTATGATATGATTGGACCGAATTGTAATGAAAATAAAATTGGGTCTAAAATATTTGAAAGTCATGCCTACGGAGATAGGAATATAGATATACGCAATTGTGAAAAACATGGTATGCTACGGGCACCCTAGATGAGCCGGTTTTCTAACTCCTAAAAAATATCTAACGTTAGTTTTAACTTATAACAAGATGTGTATGCGACAGTTGTTGCATACAGGTTTTAAAAACATGATATTTCGCTACTGTGACGTTGTCGCATCGCCTCATATTGAAGAAAATGCCTGAATGCTTATAATGCATGTTTGTCTTAAGACCTGTACACACATTCGCAGCAAGAAGCCTTTACTTGAAATCGTACTATTCAGTAATCAACGCGTAATATGTATTTAAACTGGTCCTTAATATGAGAAACCATTACCGCTCAGCGGATGGAACTGAATCGATAATCGCAATTAATAACATTTCCATTGCTTAACAGTGATTGATCCTATTACCATTCATTCAGTTTAAACTTTCCGCCCTCCACGTTTCAACATAATTTCCCATAAAACAAACGACGGTAACGCACAGGTAAACTTTCCAAACATCATGACTTACCGTAAGGCATGGAAAATCCGACGAACAATAGATGAAATAAAGTTCGTTTTTCGAAATGTTGCAATAGAGATATGAGATTGAGAAAGTAACCGTAGCTGCTAGCCAGATATTCTCATTAGTAGTGCCAGCGCGGGCGAGTCCACTATTACTAGATTTCAAGATACGTGACAACTCTTCGTATTCAGAGACCGCATTTATACTGGTCAGTCTAAACTTTCGACTCATCCGTGTTCAATAATCGATTGAAACGACACCCCTGTAGCCGCAAAACTAAAATCGAAACTACCGTTCTATCTCAGTCTGTCTTAATCTGCATGATAGTGGAATGAATGAGATAGCAGCTCGCAGGTTGCGCTAATGTTGGTTTGGCATGTCGTTAATCATTGATATCGTGCGTGTTTTGCAATTTGTCGACATCAGAGCTGATTTATGGGTGCATTATTGTTGACTATTAATTTTGCCGTTCTAGGACCGGTGCAACGCTGCACGGGATCCGGTCAGGTTAGAATTGTAGGTGCATTAGAACTCATCCTGTTATGGAATTTTTTACTATTCTTCTATGACGGTAAACGTTTCATAGACAACACCAAATAGATATAACACCTCCGTCGCAAATCTCTATGGTCTGTCTTCTGCGTCTTTCGGTATTACCGTGCCCAAGATCTGGTCCGTGTGCCTCGTCCAGATATCTCCAGAATCCATCCTAATCTGGTAATGGAGCCGGCCAAGGGTTTTAGTTACTGTTCCAAATTGCCATTTGTTACGTCCGCTAGTATAATCTCTTGCTTGAACTCTCTGGCCGACGGTAAATGACCGAACGGCGCGGTTCTCCTCGGACCTTTCGGGCCGTGCCCCCACATCTTCCCCTTTGTGTATTTATTATTTATATTAATACGAACATATTTACATGTTTAAGTTATTTCATTGATTGACAATGACGTGAATGACAATTCACAATTTTTTCTATGACGGTAAACGTTTCATAGACAACACCAAATAGATATAACATATTCTATATTATATTATATGCCAACTTTCTTTGTTCTTTTTCGACCCAAAAAGAAAACAATATATACTTGCTCTGATAACTCTATGATACATAAGAGCTGTTCATTTTCATCAAGTAGGTATAGTCAGCCAAGAAAGTGGTCTACCACTTTTCGACTCTATCATCTGACCGTACAGAAATCTAATAAATATTTATTTCCTGATATCTATAGGAACGAACGAAAATCAGAGATAGGAAAACGAGTAATTTATTGTAAGAGCTAAAATTACGCTTCTTTTTCGTGGACAGAATAAAATAAACGGACTTTAAATATATATGTTAAAACCTTTTACTTCTTACCAGTTGTCTTAGAAAAATGTATACAAATCGTAAACATTTGTCCACAGCAAAGACGTCGATCGAAATTGCATTAAAATTAGAAACATGCTTAATTTAGATTCTGCCCTCTCTTCTATTGAACACCACTAATAATAACTGGTCATCGTGGTGCGAAATAGCATGTCAAATACTGCTCTCCCGGAATGCATGTCAGTAAGCCATTTCCGAGGCGGGTGCAATTTGTGATGCTTCTGTGATCATCCGGTCTAATTCACTTTCAGTGTTGCTTCTACACTGAGGGCCTACCATGAACTACGTTCGATGTATTGCCTCTCTGTCGCACTTGTAAATTCGTACATAAGTGTGACAGGGAGGCAACACGGCGAACGTGGTTCGCGGTAGGCGCTCTGTGAGGGACATCGGAACGTGAGCAAAAATGGCAAAACGGGATTACCAATTCAAAGTGAAGCTTAGATATTGGTTTCTATAATTAATGAGCAAGTAATCAACATCGAAACGTATGATTTTGGCAGTCTATCCTTAGTTATATTAAAAGTGAAGTACGTACATAAGTAAGAATAAGAATGGTTTATTGCCACATACATGAAAATAACATAGAGTTAGAATTACTTATATTATAAGTAAATATCCTTTATTGCACCATAAAGTAAAAAAAATATAAAAAGTGAAATACAGGCTTAAGACTAGGTGACCTAACAACAGGTCGTCTTATCGCTAAAAAGCGATCTCTTCCAGACAACCTTTTTTTTGTCTTTGTACATACCACTGTATTATGATTTTTTTTTCTGTTGAGTCGCAAGTAAGAGTTATCATAAGTAGGTATGAAGGGGAAGTATCTACCTATGTGAAATTCACAGAATAAAATGCAGACAAATATTAAGTACATAAAAAGTTTGTATTTTTGTAAGTACCTAACTACTACGAGTACGGGGAAATGGGATCAAATAATTAGAGTATTATTAGAACTTAGAAAATGTTATCTTCTGAATCTGTCACAGATATTGCTACCTGAC